>NW_028261388.1:62744402-62904857 GCF_051295495.1 Thamnophis sirtalis
TACAGTTATCACAAATAATAATCTTTTTAAAAAGTTTATTTTTCTAAAGGGTAAATCAGACTGTTGGAGGCCAAAGCTGTGCACATGAAAAATGAGCAAAATGGAACATTTATAATTATCACTATTAACAATGATAACAGCCACACATTTCCAAACCAAGCTTTAGTATTTGGTGTTTTAAATAGTATAGATATTTTTTAAAGATTACCTGATTCGTTTATCTTCCGTTTTTTTCAAGTATTCATCTCTTTTTAATACTCCCAATATTGTTTCTCTTTCATGCTCTAATAAAAATGATAGGTTGATTATTTCTGCATTGTTAGACATGTTCCTTCAATTGTTATATTCTTCAATAGATGTGTTTTCGCGCAGACAATAAGATGCAAAGTTTAAGAAACTTTCAAGTGCTATAGTTTCTTGTCAAGAGCTAATTCATATGTTTCAGATAAAGAGATTTTGGTCATTTCAGTGATTTGAATGTTCACAGGAACTTTTGTTTGAATTCCTGAACATGCTGTGAACTTCTTTCATCGATTATCCTAAATCATTTTACCTGAAATGAAAACAACAAAATTAAAATTAAATACACATTTACTTAAGCTATTTCTTGAATGATTTAATGTTTTAGTAATTTGTACAACTGGAATATTTAATTAATAGAAATAACATCTGAAATTGAATGACAATTAAAAACAAAATAGCTAGGGAAGTTATTTCAACAATTGAACATATTTCATTGCAGCATTCTGGACCTGTCAAAAAATTATCTTTTACATGACTCTAGCTAAATTTCTCATTCCCAGGAACAGACTCAGTTGGAATACTTGTTTTAACTGAACAAACTCATTCCTAGTGAGTACTGACCCATGGAATTGAACAAGGAATCCCAAGGCACCTGGATTAAGGTTGATTTCAGCAGCTCAACTGAGATGTGACTCTCAGTCTTCACAAGATAATTCAGTCTAACAGAGGTTGAATCATATTTCCTGATCTTCCATCTGACTAAATAGGATTACAATATTTCTGTCTCCTCTGGACAAAGTTCAGTTTGTTTGGCAGTTTTCAACACTGATTTAGAACTTAATCAGTTATCTTGATTTTGACTGAAAAAAGAAATGAGTGTCATTAGCAGGTACCTATAGTGTACCACCAATGCTTTTATATATGCACTACAGGTGGATTTTGTTTTAGTTAATCTAATTCAAGTATTATCTGGCAAAATGAAACTACAAATGTTGTATATCCACAACAATACTGAATCCATAGTTCGTGGACAGTCTTTTTCAGTACCATGAAAAAGCTAAATATTAGAGGAGAAGATGGACGCTTAAGGGACATCACAAGCCAACAGATTTTGGATGAATGGGAATCTCTTAGCACTACCTTTTGAAATTATTCTTGCAACCTAACAAAAGCCATTAAGAAGTCAAATAGAACCAAGATAACTATGTTTGCTTTTTCAAGCTCTATGAGATTATTCAACTAGTCTTTCTCCTATAAAAAGCCTTAAAGCCAGTTTGAAATAGATCTAGGTCAATTACCTAGATATCCACTTTCATCCAATGTAATCTACTTTCCTAGAATACTGTAGAGCTATAATAAGATAAAGGTTCTCTTCGCACATATGTGCTGGTCGTTCCTGACTCTTGGGAGCAGTGCTCATCTCTTTTTAGCCAGCGCTCTCCAAAGACATCTCTATGGTCATGTGGCTGTCATGACTAAATGAAGAAGGCACACAGAATGCTGAAATAACAAAGGTGGTTCCTATTTTTCTACTTGCATTTGTACATGCTTTCAAACTGCTAGATTGGCAGAAGCTGGGACAAGTAATGGGAACTCACTCTATTACATGGCGCTAGGGATTCAAACCGCTGAACTGCTGACCTTTCTGATCAACAAGTTCAGCATCTTAGCCACTGAGCCACTGCATCCCATAGAGTGATAATACTCCTCTATAAACTTCAAGATCAGAAAGAGGGGTAGAGAGGGTGGGAGAGAGGATCGGAGGGAGGGTGAGATGGGAGGGAGGGAGTGTATTGGGAGAGAGGAGTGATAGAGGGGGAGGGGAAGTAGGGTAGAGGGGAATGTTGTAGGGGAGAAAGGAAAGTTGGAGGGGGGTGAAAGAAAGGGTGTATGGAGGGTTGAAGTGGTATATTGGGTTTGTATTTTGGGGAGTATTGTTGACAAGGATGGCTGTGTTTATTGCTCAAAGTTATATGGCCCCGGTTATGCACAGTATATATGTGACTGTATGAAATGAAAATGAAAATAAAACATAGTTATAAACTTCAAGATCTTGCCAAAAATTATAATAATGAATTCTGTTAAAAACCTAATAATTTAGAGTACAAAATTTCACCACTACATTTGTATAAATAAAAAAAATCATTCTGTATCACAAAGATACATTCATCATTTGCCATTGAGTGTGTTCTCCCTGGCCAGCAAGGGTCAAGCGTGATATAATACAACTCACCTCTGAAAAGAACCTGTCCATATTCTCATACTACATGCATATTAAGTGATCTATTTTAGCTGGACAAGAACATACCAAATTTGCATCCAATGAATCTATAGGGTATGCAAATCACTCTGACTTGAACTGGATTCTCAAAATTAGCATTACAGGTACTAGTTATGACCACAATTGACCCCAACATTTGTGTTGCTAAGTAAAACATTTGTTAAGTGAGTTTTGACCTTTTTATTGACTTTTCTTGCCATAGTTTGATTTCCAGAGCTTGGGATATGAACTTAGTAGTATAGGTTGTAAGCTTATCTTCTCAGAGGTTATACCAGTATATAAGGAACAAAAAGGGAAGGGCCAGGATGTAGCAGAGTTTAATGTGTGGCTAAAGGAGTGGTGTAAAAGGGAAGGCTTTTGTTTTATTAGTCATGATGCCTGCAGCGGGTCCAATGAAAAATTGTACATAAGAGATGGTTTGCACCAATCCAAGAAAGGGACTGAGTTACTTGGCATTAAATTCACAGATTTTCTGCATAAACATTTAAACTAAACAGCGGGGACAGAGAATTAATTGATACGGAACATTTCTGTCCCCAGCAATCTAAAATTCATAGGGTTATCAGTGCACGTAACATAGATGTTTGTGTAGGTAAGATTATCACTCCTGCTGTCAAGCAAAACCAAGCATTTAATAGTGAGTGCCATACCGTGTGCATGAAACATATAAGTGGCAAGAAAATAGGGGCAGTCAGGCATAACACAGGTTATGTAGACAGTAAACACAGGGTCAATCAAAATGGACTCAAATGTCTATACACCTATGCACAGAGCATGAGGAATAAATAGGGTGAATTAGAAATTCAAGTAAATGAGGGCAGATACGATATTGTTGCCATTACAGAAACTTGGTGGGATGAAACCCATAATTGGAACATACAGCTAGAAGGATTTAAATTACTTAAAATAAATAGACCAAATAAAAGAGGAGGTGGAGTTGCACTATATATAAGAAATAACTACATTTCTACAGAAATAGAGCACAACAATGATGAGAACTATCTTGAATGCATTTGGGTCAATAATAAAGGGGGGGGGTGACATTGCCAAAAGTCTATACTACAGGCCACTCAACCAAGCAGAGGAAGTAGATGAACTTTTTGCTACTCAGCTAACTAAGTATGTAGGAAGCACACCACAATAGTAATGGGGGATTTTAACTACCCTGACATCAACTGAGAAACAAACTCTGCATCAAGTGGAAGATCCCACAGGTTCCTAACAAACCTAGCAGACAATTTTGTTTCCCAAAAGGTAGAGAAGGGAACAAGGGGTTCGGCCATATTGGACTTAATTCTCATTAACAGAGAAGAAATGATAGAAGGTGTTGAAGCTACAGGAATCTTGGGGGCAAGCGATCATGCAATACTGGAATTCAACATTATGCAAACACAAGTAGTAGAACAAGTCAAAATAGAGTATTGGACTTTAAGAGAGCTAATTTCAATAAACTTAGAGAGAGCTTGGGAAGGATTCCATGGATGAGAATCTTCAAGGGGAAAATAACTCAAGAAGCTTGGGAAATTTTGAAAAATGAGATTATAAAAGCCCAGTCTAGCAGAATACCAATGAAGAAGAAAAATAACAGCTCCCAAAAGAAACCAGCATGGCTGCCTAAAGAACTCTCTGACAAATTGAAAGACAAAAAGGATAAATATAAAAAGTGGAAAGAGGGGGACATAACTAAGGCAGAATATCAGCAAAGAGCCTGAGCCTGTAAAGATGAAGTGAGGAAAGCTAAGGCTCACAATGAAGAAATGCTTGCCACAAAAGTAAAAAAATAACAAAAAAAGCTTCTTCCAACATGTTAAAAACAAGAAAAAGGTTAAGGAAACAATTGATCCATTGCTGGGAGAAAATGGCAAGAAGGTGACAAGCAACAGGGAGAAAGCAGAACTATTTAACTCATCTTTTCATCTGTCTTTACACAAACGGAAAAAAACAGTCCAACCTACCAAAAACAGCACCATAAAAATCAGATTAGGAACAAAAGTTGAAATAGGGAAGAAAATGGTGAGCACCTGTCTACCCTAGATGAGTTCAAATCACCAGGACTGGATGAATTACACCCCAGGGTTCTGAATGAACTGACAGATGAGATCTCAGAACCACTGAACTATATCTTTCAGAGATCCTGGAGCACCGGGGAACTGCCAGAGGACTGGAAAAGATCTGATGTGATTCCCATCTTCAAAAAAGGGAAAAAAATAGATCCAGGAAACTATAAACCTATCAGCCTGACCTCAATACCAGGAAGATTCTGGAAAAGACAAGCAACGAATTAGTGAACACCTAGAAGTAAATGAAGTAATAGCCAAAAGCCAACATGGGTTTGTCAAAAACAGATCATGCCAGACTAATCTTATTGCATTCTTTGACAAGTGATAAAATTAGTGGACCAGAGGAATGTTGTCGATATAATTTACTTGGACTTCAGTAAGGCATTGATAAAGTAGACCATATCCTACTACTAGACAAAGTAGAAAAATGTGGGTTAGACAGCATCACCACCAGATGGATTCGTAATTGGTTGACGAACCGCAATGGAACTGCATCTACATGGAGGGAGGTATGCAGTGGAGTACCCTAAGGCTCTGTTTTAGGCCCAGTACTCTTCAATATCTTCATCAATGATCTGAATGAGGGGATAAATGGGGAACTCATCAAATTTGCAGATGACACTAAGATGGCAGGAATAGCCAACACTCCAGAAGATAGGCTTAAGATACAGAAGGATCTTGACAAACTTGAACATTGGGCACTATCTAACAAAATGAAATTCAATGGTGAAAAAAGTAAGGTTCTACATTTAGGCAAGAAAAACAAAATGCACAGGTACAGTATAGATGGTACCTTGCTCAACAGTAGTAACTGTGAAAGGGATCTTGGAGTCCTAGTGGACAACCATTTAAATATGAGCCAGCAGTGTGCAGCAGCTGCCAAAAAAGCTAACACAGTTCTAGGCTGCATAAACAGAGGGATAGAATCAAGATCACATGAAATGTTAATACCACTTTATAATGCCTTGGTAAGGCCACACTTGGAATACTGCATTCAGTTTTGGTCGCCACAATGTAAAAAAGATGTGGAGACTCTAGAAAGAGTGCAGAGAAGAGCAATAAAGATGATTAGGGGACTGGAGGCTAAAACATATGAGGAATGGTTGCAGGGACTGGATATGTCTAGTTTAATGAAAAGAAGGTCTAGGGGAGACATGATAGCAGTGTTCCAATATCTCAGGGGTTGCCATAAAGAAGAGGGAGTCAAACTATCCTCCAAAGCACCTGAGGGCAGAACGAGAAGCAATGGGTGGAAACTAATTAAGGAGAGAAGCAACTTAGAACTGAGGAGAAATTTCATGACAGTTAGAACAATTAATCAGTGGAACGGCTTGCCTCCAGAAGTTGTGAATGCCCCAACCCTGGAAGTCTTTAAGAAGATGTTGGATAGCCATTTGTCTGAAATGGTATAGGGTTTCCTGCCTAGGCAGGGGGTTGGACTAGAAGTCCTCCAAGGTCCCTTCCAACTCTCCTATTGTATTGTATTGTAAGTTCTTAAGTGAATCACTGCAGTCATTAAGTTAGTAACATGGTTGTTAAGTTAATCTGGCTTCCCCATTGATTTTGCTTGTCAGAAGGTTGCAAAAGCTGTACACATAATATCGCAATTGTCATAAGTATGAACCAGTTGCCAAGTATCTGAATTTTGACCATGTGACCATGAGGATGCTGCAACAGTCGTAAGTGTGAAAAATGCTCATAAGTCACTTTTTTCGTGCTGTTGTGACTTTGAACGGTCACTAAATGAACTGTTGTAAGGGCTGTCTTGTATTTAAAATTTAAAGTCCATAAGACTCAAGATTTGATCTTAAAAATATGGAAAAGCATCCAAACTTCTATATTTTTATGGGTTTGTGTGGGTTGACACTAGTGGATGAAACTAGTAGACATGGTACATCTTTCCAAAGAAAGTAATTTTACAGAGTTTCAACCTTTTTGTAATACTTTTTCATAACTTTCATAAGTTAGGTAGGGAGAGGCAGTATACTATGGGGAGAAGCAAAGTTGTCACAGCTTTGTTTCTCTGCACAGCATCTTGCTGCTCTGCCTTCCTTTGGAGGGGGCACACTCCACCAAAACACAAAGCGCCTTGCAAGTTTTCCTGCTGGAATGTCAGAAGCAAGTTCCTTCCCTTCCTTGTTGACTTTCTGAAGAAGCAGCAAGGAAGATGGCAAATGGTGATCACATGATCACAGCAGTGACGTGCGGTGAGGTTGATACCTGGTGAGGCTCGGCGGGGGGGGGAATTTGCATCACGGGAGCAACCAAGCGCCCGGGTCTGCAGCAAAGGCGCTTGGTGGCTCCCGCGATGCAAAGTGCCCCGCTGCCCCCCCGCTGTCCCGGCCTGCATCCACTGCTTCTCCAAGCTCCGCCGCTGGAACTCCCGGATCGCCTCTGGGGGAAGACTGAGTGAAAAACGGAGCGAAGCTTCTCTGCGGCCTCCCGGCGCTGCCCAGAGGCTCTTGCAGGAGCACGTGTCAGCGGCCGGTGGCCTGGAGTGGCCCCGGCTGTGAGACAGACAAGGGAGCACTTAAAGTAGCCGCTGCCGCTGCCGCCACCACCGCCCTGCCGGGCAAAGGAGTGGTGGTGGCGGCGGCGGCAGGGGCTGCTTTAGGTGCTCCCTTGTCTCACAACCGGGGCCGCTCCAGGCCGCCGGCCGCTGACACGTGCTCCTGCAAGAGCCTCTGGGCAGCGCCGAGAGGCCGCAGAGAAGCTTCGCTCCACTTCTCACCCAGCCTTCCCCCAGAGGCGATCCGGGACTTCCAGCGGTGGAGCCTGGAGAAGCAGGCTGGGGCAGTGGGCGGCAGCATCGGGGATGGTGGGGCACTTACTTTGCATCGTGGGAGCCGCCAAGCACCCAGGTCTGCAGCAAAGAGGCAGGCAGCCTCCTCCTTCTCGCTCACTCCTCTCTCCTCTGAAGCACACCCCGCCCAACGTAAGCATGCTCAAGAAGACACGATTGGCTGCTTCCAAATCAGGAGGCGGGAGAATTAGTGCCTCTTTTCCATCTGAACTTCTTTGCCTTTTAACTCTTTATTAACTTTTAGAAGGCGAAAAATTCCTTATGGAAAAGAGGCCCCAAGTTCTCTCGCCTCCTGCTTTGGTTAACACTAAGCAGACACCAAGCCACTGTGAGCTGGAATCTGGTAGCAACTATCTTGGCTTTAATTATTTTAAAAAAATATTTAAATTTCTTTCTTTTTCCTGAGGAGACTGGTGAGGCTCCGCCTCCCTTGCCTCTAGTGACTGCACGTCCCTGGATCACGGAAGGCTTGGCAATCCATCATAAGTGCAAACAAGTTGCCAGGAGCCCAGATTGCAATTAGGTAACCATGGGGCTGGTGCAACAATCTTAAGTTTGAGCATCTGCTATAAGTCCTTTCATTGAGCACCTTTGTAATTTTGATCAACAGGCTTTGAGTAAATTATTATATCTAACAACTAACACTGAAATTTCCCTTATTTTGTTCCTGAAGATGAAGAGCAGCACAGTAACGTAACATCCCATTATAATAACACACACTTAAGTCTGATCTGTTGAGATTATAAAAGTACTTTAAGAAGCAAAGAAAAAAGTATTATTCAATTACAACAGTCTAGAATAAACCTTTGATTATTTCACAGAGTGAATGATTTCTTATGCTATATTTCAAACAGAAATTACAGAAATTTATAACTTGGGAACATCTCAGTTTTATTCATTGCCCGAACAGGAAGTTAAAGTCACAGCTATTATGTTAAACAAATTAATTAAACATCATTTCTTACTCTTACGTTCCAGGATAGCTTGAAAAAGAGAAATATATAATTACAGGAGTCTATGAATGTATATGTTTTTAAATGAGAATGCAAATGGCATTCTGATTAATCAAGCCTTACCATATCCAGGGTATAATAGCTGAAATGTTCCTTGTAAGCAACTTTACAGAGTACTGATACTGGTTACTCTATCCATTAACCTGAAAAACCAGCTGTTCTTCTATCAGGAAGCTATTTGCACAAAACACACACCCAATAGTATGATGCAATATTTATCACCAGCAGCCAATTATCAAAGAACAAGGAAATACCTGTAGCACTAACCCTATTAATTTCCAAAGGAAAAAGGAAATCTATTGTGCATTATAAAAAACTAAAATGAGTATGTGAAGTGGCAGCCTTTTAAGAATAATTATTAACTATCATTTCTAATTGAAGTAATAAAGGAATTCAAAAATAAATATAATGAAGGGAATAATAATAATGAAGGGAAACTTATCATTCTATGAACATATTTTCTATTGTAAATATATATATTATGCTGTTTTAAAAGTATTTTTCTTTTAAGCATTTAATTGTTATATACCTCTGTAAAACATATGCATGAAATCAATTATAACCTTTTTACATTATAAATCCTTTTATATAATCCTTTTATAAGAAAGGACACTGTCTTTCATGAAGAACTTTCACTCCTATCTTTTTGAGTACATTCCTTAATGCTAGAAGAGTTAATGTGTAACAGGTACAGATAGATACGAGAGAAAGTAATTTGAGCAAACAAAAGAAAGAGATAATTTAGTATCCTGATGTAGGAAATAAGAAAATTCAAAAATAAAATAGTATGTAGGTATACAGGTAGAAATATATATAAACATTATTCTGCTTTAAGATAGTTAGAGAAAAGGAAGTAGAAATATATAATAGATGCTCTTTTATTTGTAGACTATTAGAAAGAGGCCCTGCTGAGGGAACATTCCTTAATGCCAAGGAGACAGAGATAGGAAAAAGCGATGTTAGTATAATACTTTATGGACAGTTATGGGGAGATGTTGATGAACATGTAAAGAGATTATGTTGTCTCTAAAGGCGCCTCGGATTAGCTATGATCAGTCACTGGATCTGGCGTAGGAGGGGCATGGGGGGCGTAGAGATAGAAAACTATAAAATGTAATGCTTTTGAAATCTTAGGTGTGTCTCTTGGCTCAAAACTTCATGTTGAAGGTGTAGCCTGACATTCACCCCACTTTGCAAACTGCCATTATTATTATTTTCTTTCAATAAAGTCTCTTTATTTTCACTGACCCAGTTTTTGTTGTCTGAAGACATTTCCAACGAATTGGTGGAGAATGAGGGCATTCTTTTGTTTTCTTCTTTTTTATATATAATTTTTTTTTATTTTTTGTTACATAAACAACACATACCCACAACAGTGGGGGGAAAAAAAGTCAAAACAAAAAAGAACAAAAAACAAAACAGAGAAAAAAAACACAACCAGTATATGTTATAAAAAAGTATATCAGCTGGTTACAACAAGTTTTTGTGCATCTCTTCCATTAATTCATATTAATTCAAATATCTTAACTCAAATGTTTACCATATTAACATCATCATACCTCCACTTTTAGTTGACTACAGTTGTTTAAACATCCTTCATCCTTAACTATATCAAAGATTTAATCCCTAACCACATGCTGGCATTTCATTTACTTGTTTATAAAATCCTCCATTAGCATCAAATCCTCATATCCTGTTTTAGCTAAACATCCATAATATTTAATACCAAAAATTTCATCCTCCATGTATATAATTTATTATCATTCTCCTTTCTTTATTTAATTATATCGTATATCATAGCATTTCCCCCATATTAGTTAAGATTTAACTGTATATAGTTTTATCATCTGCGCATGAGCAAGGAAGATGTCTGCCGAGCTTACCACTCCGGCTTTGCCTAAGAATAACTGGCTTGGAAGAGGTGAAACGGTGCCCGGGAACCAACCCAATTGAAAGGCTGAGGACGAACAATTCATCAGGGTGTTGTTGCCGGCAGTGAATTGGAGTGACATTTGCTCTCCAGAGCTGCCGGGCTCAAAGACGGCGAAGATGCCGGGCTCAAAAACGCCGACGCCGACATTGTTTGAAGTCACCGCAGCTCAGCTGGTCGGGAGATCTCACCGGAGCTTCCATCTGCGCGCCGTGACTGTTGAGACCAGCTGGGAGCGCTGCAGTTGCTAGAACGGCGTTTGAAAACACCGCGGCCCGGCTGCCCGAGAGGGGTCCTCTGACTGTTACAATCACCGAGGCCACCTGGGAATGCCGTGGCCATTTGGGAACGTCGCAGCCCAGCCGCTTGAGGACGCCTGTGGATGCCGAGGCTGTTTGTGAACGACGTGGCTTGGGAGCGCCGCGGCCCAGCTGCCCTAGGGGAGTTTTGACCCTGGGGGGGGCTGACTTTGCTGGAGCTCCCGTATGACTGTCGTGGTCATTGAGGCTGACTAAGAACACCATGGCCTGAGATTGCCCTGGCTCTATTGTTAGACGCTTTTAGAGGATACTGTGGCTCAGCGGTTTTGGAGGGGCTCTGCTGCCTGTTGGCTAAGGGTTTCTGAGGAAGCCCCGATCCCACTGTGACTGCCGTTAAGCGCTGCGAATACCCAGAGAGGATGCTGTGGAGTTTTTTGGGTCATTACTCAAGTAACTAGGCGAATTGAACTAACCATCTTGCGAACTTTGCGGTGCCGCCTGTGGTGAGAGGCGGGCGGGGACTTCCTGACCGTCGGGGCCGAGGATACCTGCTGGAGCCTGGAAGAGCAGGCTGAGACCATCTTGGCTGCCATGGAAGCGGCTGTCGGTGACTGTTTGGGGGGACCCGACCCCCCCCCAGGTTGTCTGACGCCTCCTTCTGCTGTTGTGCTGCTGTAGGGTCAGGCTAGGGACAGGGTAGGGCTAGATTAGAATAGGGTGGGGTTAGTTTAAGTTAGGTTAGGTTTAAAGTTAGGGTGAGGGTGAGGGTGGGGGTGGGGTTGCTAGCCTGATGGCCTACCGACATTATATACATTACTATCATTATCAATTATTATTCAACTATATCTATTACAAATGAATTTAACTAGGTTTAGCTAGTTTTAAATTATACTCTTCCATCTATCAGCCTGTGTCTCTCCAGTAACAGAACCCTTAAATCTGTTGCCATTCGTGGGTCCAATTCCCCAAACATCTTTATAAGCAAGTCCATACGAAGAAATCTTTGCACCTTTTTGCTTATGGTGCCTCTCATATAATGCTGCTGTCCTCCTTTTATTTCCTTTATCAGCTTGTCTTTAATTCTCAGTGGTGGTATCAAAGGTTTTGCAGATGGTATTTCATAAAGTATAAATTCTTTAATGCTTCTCACTCCTCCTGCGCCCTGTCTTTTGAAGTAAATCTTCTGTGTGGCTGCTCCCCCTTCAGACACTCCATCTTTTTCTCCCTCAGAGGTAAACCAGTTGCCCCGAATATCAGCAAATTGAGAATCTTTATCTCTGACATCCTTAGTTTGTATTTGAAGAACATTCAAATGTTCAACATTCTCATTTTCCCCTCATATTTTGTTGCTAGAAACACCAGATAATCCCATTTCCTCTCAATTCTATCATGTGTGGCAGATAATTTCTGTAGTGCCGAAAAAATCATTTGAATAGAGGCTTGAATAGACGCCATATTTGTATGCAGTTAGTATTTTTTCTTGAGAGCTCTGAGGTATTTGCAAATAAAAACAAGCTGGGAACTGTGCAATCTTATCAAATCTTAGATCAATCCAGCCAAGCAATAAAAGTGTCAAGTTGTAAGGAGCCAAATTATAGTGAATTGGTTTACAGCCCGCTTGCAGAGGATCAGAGGAGATGTTGGAGTAATCTATCCTTTGTCCATGTAAATAGCATTTAAAACATTTTAAAAAGTAGGATAACCACCGTCCATAAACCAATAAAGAGATCAAAATCACCACTAGATTCTTCTGTTCTTTAATTTAAATTAGCTTGAATTTTTAGACGGACTGTCTTTCTCTGAGTAATAAAATCATCTTACCAGCTGGAAACACTTTCGCCATTCTTTGGGGCTATCTGCAGTTTCAGTTAGCCTTATGGCTAATCCGGAAGTCACTGGCAAAGGAGGTTAATTTCCAAGTCCCCAGAGACTTTGTGAATGTCTCTGGGGGCACTGGATCTCCTCCTACCTTTCACTTTCTCTCCAGGACAGCTTGGGTCCAAAAAGGGACCGTCCAAATGCTTCGGAATAGAGGAATTTCAGGAATAGCCTGCTAAGCCCCGCCTTCTTCCTCTTTTGTTTTCTTCTGATTCCCTGAACAGTGGGATTGAGTGAGGAAGGCATGTCCTGTTAATTTTCAACAATCCACAGTCAACTTGGTTGTTCTGGAGCATGGAACAAAACACGACCCATTTTAAATAGAGGTCAGTTGTAAACAGAAGGAGAGATAAGGGACTGGATTTGTGGGAATTGCTGGAACACCCAGGCAACTCTGTGCACGGACCTAGGGGTAAGTATTTCTGGTGAACATACCTAGGTGGTTTGTGGGTTGGGTAGGACTGTGAGAATCTGAGACTTGTGTGAGAGATATGTGGATGAGATGTCCCTAGCAGTTCTTTAGGCTGTGGTAAAAGATAGAGTGATAGAGGAGCTGTGATCCACGAGACCCGCATCCAAAAGATGGTGTAATAAAGGTCTCACTAGATCAAGTTGGTAATGATTACTCCAGTCTGGTAACTAACCATGGACAATTCAAATGGGTCCCAAGGGAAATATGTAAAGAAAATTCAGAAAAATCCCAAGTTAAACATAGAGAGCCATGTTCTCCTTTGGACTTTGCGCTAGCCCACAGAGACACATTAAAAAGCTGTTGCAGCAATAATAGTTGCCTTTAAAAAGAAAAGTAGAGCTCAAGAGCCCTGCCCAGATGCAACAATGTGTTAACGAAGGTCTCTATACATCTTGACCTTTAAAAATAAGCCAGCAATTGCTGGGAGGTCTAAGAAAGATAGAGAAAAGTTTGGATCTTTAAAAAACCAGCCAGCGCTTCCTGGGAGATCCAAGCAGAAGAAAGAGAAGACACAGAACACCCTAGGGCAGAGACAGATATTAACAATCTGGTGCTTAAGAAGATAAAACAATGCATGTAACTTCGAGCAAAAATAAGAAAAATTAGCAGGAAAAAAAGGTAACACCTGTCTAAATGGGGAGGCTCAGATAATTTGACTTGATCAATTTGATGTGATTTCTGTAAAAAAATTCTTAGGTGTGCATCTATAATAATAGCATGTAGATTTGAATGGGATTGAATTGATTGTGATATGTTTGACCAGGCAGCAAAATAAGTAAGCTTCTCAGCTTGGGCTTGAAGTTGTGGGAAACAAGAGGTAGTTAGGGCCCACAATCACATTTATTATTGAAACTGTTCTCTGAGTTTTCCCACTGCTTCGAGAAGGAGCTACAGGTTGCACAAGGAAAGACAAAGCATGAAATAAAAAATTTGTATGAGAAATTGGTTTACACAAAAAGGTCTGATTGCAGTACAAATGTGAGTTTGTGTGTGAGAGATGCCCTGAGGCTCATAAAGAGTGATAAGGCAAAGTGATCCTGAGACCTGTGAATGCCTGTGTGTTGACACACACCCCTCAGAGAGATTCCCTTTCATATAAAAAACAGTAGATTATAAGGTTTTGTTGTTGTTGTTGTGAAGTAAGTGAAAAAGCAATAGCCAGTGTTTGAAAAGAAATGAGAAAGATCCCATGGAGGTTGTGGGAGAGAAATTTGTGGAAAAAATCTGTGATTTATTGAAACTAGAGAGAAATAAAGAAAATTATTTTGTTGAAAGGATGTTGAGTGGAGAAAGGAGGTGAGTTACTCTTTACAAATGTTTTTTCTCCCTTTTTTCTTTCCCTCCCTGTATTCTCTTTGCAACAAGGAAGAGCGAGAGAGGCAGGAGGGGCATGGGGGGTTGCGGTTTTCTGTTCTTTTCACCATTTTCCCCCTCTCTGCGGAACTAGGGGAGGGAAAGGGGGAAAAGCACAGTGCCATTCTGCCATCTCTCTTCCTCTCTGCTGAGCCAGACTGCAAGAAGGCGGGGTAAAGGGTGACATCTGATACCTGCCTTTGTGGTTTTGCAGTTTTCACTGTTTGCAATACAGAAAGTTATGCAGATATATATTTCTTTTCTGAACACCATTTTGATTTATTTTTTTCCTGGAAGTTTTTGAGATTTAAAATGCTTAATTAAACTTATATGAAATTGTTACATACTGATAGCCAGTATGGTAGGTTCCACCAAGGTCCTCAGATCCAGCAGGAAAATACTTGAAGCCGATTGGCTGAGCCATTTGACCGCTCCCTATAAAAGGGCTAGCTGTCAAACAGAGCAGTGCTGGATTGTACATAGTTGTTCCAAGAAAGAGCTGTTGTTTTGCCATTAAGCCTGTGTCTGTCTCATCCATTCACCCAATTTAACACTGGTGATGAAGGTGGGATTGGAAGACAACTAGGCACAAAAAGAGCTGAAATTACAATCCAGCAGTACAATCCAGTCGGAGAATCGCAGGCTTTGAGCGGCCATCTTGAATGGCAAATTCAAACTGCCTTCACTGAACAAGATGACAACGCATGCCCCTCCAGCTCCTTTTGACCCAGCAACCGAGCATTGGCATTCCTACATGATGTGGTTCGAGTGATTACCAAAATATACAACTTTCTTTTAAGATATAAAATGAAGAGACAGTAAAAGAGACAATGATAACCTGGGCTATAGCATTGAGTTAGAACAGTGGGACAAATTGTGGGAAAGAAACTATAAGCTTACAATGGCAGTAGCTTATAAGCAGAATTTATATAAAATGTTCTACAGATGGCACCTACCACCAGCAAAATTGGTCAAGAAGTTCCCAAACCTATCTCCTGAATGTTGGAGATGTAGACATAAATCTGAAACATTCTATCATATGTGGTGGACATGTCCCACGCCAGGAAATATTGGCTTAAAATTAAGGATTGGCTGGATGGAATCACAGAACAGAAGATAGAATTGAAACCAGAATTATGTTTATTAGGTATAATATATCCAAGGATGGACAAGAAATATCAATATATAATATTCCACATATTAATCGCTTCTGGGATTGCCTTTACACAAAATTGGAAACAAAAAACTACACGCACACCCTAACCCTAATCCCAAGGAAATGGTAATTAGGAAGATACTTGAATATGCTGAAAAGGACAGGATGACTATGGAGTTAAAAGAAAGAGAAGAGTCAGACTATTATAAAATTTAGAGTAGACTGTACAAGTGGCTAGAGAGTAGAAGCCAAAACAAGCAATAAAAGTTTTAAAAAACTGTTGATTATAATAGAAAGAAAATTGTTAATACTTGTTGTTGTCCTTTTATTTTCCTAATAAGGACATAAAGGTATATAAAATCTACTTCCAGTTACTTTTTGAAGTACTGGCTTGTTATTCAATAACTTTAAACTCTATTATCTATGAGGATAAAAACAATAGTAAGCAAAAAGTTACTTCATAGAGTTGCTTGACTAAAATGCATAGAGTTGCATTTTAGTTGCTTAATGAAATAAGGGGAAATGTGACTTCATTACATGTCATATAGAATATATAAAGAGCAATAAAAGTTTTAATTTTAATATGGATAGTTGTAAACCTTTCAATAAATTAGCTTGCATCCAAGATAAAAATAATTGCTTCAAAAGGTGTTTTTCTAGAACTCGTCAGTTCTAGTTATGAAGCTGGGATACAGACTGCCAGTTTCTACCTAATCTTTTAGAGAAGGAATTTTTTGAGCGCAATACTTTAAAAGCCAGCACACATAATAGATGAGAACAAATGTATTCTCTGTCAGATACAAAATCTGCCAGATAAAAAGTAAATGAGGCAAGAGAGAAGTTACTTTGCAAAAATTATTGATGTTTAAGCATGTCAGATTAATATTAATGAAGCATGTCACTGCACAGTATTGTTTAAATTTAGATTATTCAGTGGCATGATTTATACTATCCTCAACATGACCCCTTTAAATTGTTTCCATTTTGACATTAAAGTTAAAAATTATTCTTATTATACAACAGATTTCCATAGCATTGTAGAAAGTTAGCATCCACCCCTCTCCTAGAAGAATGAAATATTTTAGGAAATATTTAAAAAGACAGAATATATTTTCCTAAAGGAGAAGTGCAGAAATATGCTTTTGGAGATAGAAAGCAGCCTCCAAGTCTTTCTTAATAGCCCAGCAAATACTGAGGCCAGCTTTTAGAAATGCATTTCTAATTTTTCTTTCCTCATTTACCTTGATGTAATTAGTCAGTTGAATGGATTCATGGAGGGGTGGCTTTTGGGAGTGGTTGGCACAACAAGTCCTGAATACTTTGGGAAGTATGGTGGGAGGGAAATTTGCCCAGCATGTTTCAATTGTCGGTCTTGTAGAAGTAGCTGCATGCACACCCACACACCCACCCACACCCACAGACACCCACACACACAAACACACACATTCAGAATCAGACTGAGGCTATCACCTTTACCCACCTCCACATAAAGCTTCTCCTGGGCTGTTTTTTTCGTTGTGGCACTAAGACCCAAGCAATCATATCTCCCTGCCAATTCCAAGGGGATTCCCTCACTGAAGAGGTAGCAGAATAAAGATCTCCAAATCCCAAGTCCTGATTGTGACTCACAAATGCTGTCCAGTTGCCCAGTATAGCAGAATATGTTGCACTGGTGGTCTCATTAGTAGGAGTCTCAGAGCTCATTGTGCATAATTTCAAAATATTAATAGCCTGGATTGCACACTGGCTAATCTCAATTTGGCCTCACAAACTCTGGATGCACTAAACTAAGAGCTAAGGCAGGTTCAGAAGGCAACCTTCAGACATGGACAGTTTGTAGTTATTTAAAGGAAACCCATGGCTGTGAAGAATTTTGGGGCTTGTGCTTGCTTCTAATCTGACTGGAAGCTCACAGAAAGTGACATCAAACATCTGAAAATAATTGGCATAAAAAATTTGATACTATAAATTTCTTTCCAGAACTTTTGTCCTGGCTGCTACACCTTCATGGTTTGAAAGCTCTCCTTCTAGGAGCCACTGAAGGGACACTTTTCTGCTGCCTCTGCCAATGCCTTACCCTTTGCATCAGAAAAAATTAAAAGCACCCATCAAGAGTCCCTGGTCTGATCAATTTTAATCTTTTGCCAGAAAAATGTGTGTCACCCACATATTTTGGCAAAAAGGGAGATTGTAGGAAGTTAGCACCCCTCCTCTCCTAGAAGAATGTAATATTTTGAGATATATTTAAAAAGGATAAACCATTTCCCATAAAAGAGAAATAAAAATCTTAAGGGAGGCAGAAACTCAGAGCCCCATCTCCCTGCCCCCAGCAGATATTTTGTGCTCATTGAGAAAGATTGAGTCAGCCTAGATCTTCAGCTCCAGGATGATGGGACATGAACCTTCAGGACATAATAGGATAACCCATTACCATCTAGCAACAGAGCACACTACATTGCACAATCTCCTAAGGACATTGCATCACCCTCCAAACTTCAACCAAACTTAGCTCAGACAACCTATAGAGCCAGTTATGACCCCTGCAACAATAGCAGTTAGCAATAGCAATAGCAGTTAGACTTATATACCGCTTCATAGGGCTTTCAGCCCTCTCTAAGCGGTTTACAGAGTCAGCATATTGCCCCCAACAACAATCCGGGTCCTCATTTTACCCACCTCGGAAGGATGGAAGGCTGAGTCAACCCTGAGCCGGTGAGATTTGAACAGCCGAACTGCTGAACTGCAGTCAGCCTGCAGTGCTACATTTAACCACTGCGCCACCTCGGCAACAGCCAATAGATTATATGCTCTTGTGCAGGAACAGGAAGCTCGAATGCAAGGCTCAAGAGAAGGTATAAAAGTAACCCACTCTCAACTTTAGTCAGGTGCCCAGGACCATCCATGTGGTTCTGCTTCATCATTAAACCATCTTTTCAATCAGACTCCACCCTCCATTTTGTCTCCAGTGCCTTTTTCCTGGCTTGGATCTGGACCTGGATATTTCTTCCAATATGAGATAATGAAACTTGCAATGTATTCTCATCAGATCTTTCTGAATTATTGAAAGATGAACATGTATCTTTTGAAACTTCATATTTTTTGTGATACAAATACAGACCTATTGTGATATAAATGTAGAGTATTTAGAACAAATACTTTTGAATTTGTTTTGCCAAGTGATGGAAATTAATTACCATGAGTAAGTGTTGCACAAACACTTGATCCTAAGCAGAAAAATGGCAACTGGAAACACTGCTTGTCTATACCTTCCTTAAACAGGTGCAGACACACACAAATTCATGCCATATGAAACAAAATCTATTCTTAAGAAGCAAATTTTAGAAGTATGCTTTCATTGTACCAGCTTTGAATTTGTCCAATAAAAATATTTTCTTAATCAAATGCCATGATTCATACTCTCTGCTTGAATCATTTTCTAAAATGCAATTCTCCAACTTTGAATTGAAAAATAGAACAGCTTCAGTGAGGAATAAATCTCATGGTACATTAATAGATACTGAGTACAAAAGACTGTAAATATTATAAATTATAGTTGAATGACAATGAAGGGGCAAATCCACCATGTTATTCCATTCTGGGGCAAGTAGCTTCAACAACTGGTGGCTTTTGAGGTTTAGCAATTATGGTCTCTAGACAACAAGTTTCCTGATTTTTGCCAGCAACTATCACTGGCATCTTCTAAGGCAAGGTGATCTGCATAGCTAGCCATTTAAGTAGAATATCACTAATACAGTGTTACAGGACTAAACACTACTACAAGTTTATTTGCTTGTCAATAGCTTTAATTTCACCATTGTTGTTCCATGCCTACCATTTAGAATAAAGAAACCATGCTGGAAGCCACTTAGGATGGAGAAATGATTATAGGTGGAACAATCATTATCTTCAAAAAGAATTAAAATAATCTATGACACTTCCATTTAGCTGGATTATCCTATTATCCTAATACTAATTATCCTGTAATTAGTATTATACACTAATTACAATTTAGTCTGTTATTCTCCAAGTAGAGAGATCACTTCTCCTTCAGGAAAAACTGAGTAACATGAATATGGATAGGTGCCTCTCATTCCTAATTTGGCAACTTTGTAACATCTCCTTTAAAATTAGATGCAACTCTCAAGGCATCATTCTACTCCAACCTTTTTGAACAGGTGTCACACAAGGCTGCATATTCTACTTTATTTAATCTCTATTTAAACCCTCTAACAAACAGATTAACCAACCCAAGTTTCCATCTTTTCAAGATTACTTGAATTGATATTCCATTATTTATTTATTTAAAGTTTTTATTTTTTTATTTTAATACAAATAACCACATATATAACTGTTCTGTCCCCCCTTCACGGCTTGTTAACAAACGGCAGGCAAACAAACTTAAAAGGAACTTTCTTTATTAGTTCTCGGCTCAGACTGGCTTCGAGCCCAAAAATAACATAAATACAGTCTCTGACCAGATAACGGAATGAAAAACAAAACAACTCTTACAAGCAATGCACTTCTCCAAGTGTAGCCTTGAATCAGGGTTACAGGAAACACAAAGCACTTATCCAAGTATATCAAGCAATGTTGTTCGAACCAAGGAACGCGTGAAGGAACATTGACTCCTGCAACTAGGGCGTGGCAGCATCCGTCCTTTTATCTCCAAAACCCCACTAACGAGCCCCAGTGCATCGTTAATCTTGCATTCCGAAAAGACTCACAGAAGACTGCTGCTGAGTCACAACATATACCATTACATAACCAACACTAATTTATATTATTCAATATTATGCCAATTCATCTTACCATGAAACCCCAAAAACTATCATTGGCTCTTCTGCTCTCTATGCACAATTTTATACCCTATCCATCGCTTTCGTCTCCCTCCCTTCTCCTCCCTACCTCCTTTCTTCCCTCTGTCATCCTTCTCTTCTCTACTTCCCCTTCCTCTCTCCTTCTCGTCTCTCATTTTCCACTCCTTCTTTCTCTCCTCCTCTTCCCACCCCCTACCCTCTCTCCTAACCCTCTATTCTTCCTCTTGCCACCCTTCTTTTTTCCACACTCTTCATCTCATTTGCATGGTGTATTTCAGCATCTGAGTGGGCTCCATTTAAGGTTGATGTTGTTAGTAATTTTATTTCAATAAACATCTTTGATATTAATAATTTAAACATATATCCTCCTTTTTTTAAAAAAAAGTATACATATATAGCAATTATATTTTAACCCTCCCCCCCCCAACTTATTTTTTGGCCAAAGTGTGGACCTGGTTACATTTTCCAGCTATTCTCATCATAATATTGTATAGTTATACATCATTACATGCCCCAAGTTTTTAGTTCTCTCTTTATAATCTCAGTAATTTTCTACAAGTATATTTCAAGTTCGTCCTTCCTTTTTCCATATCTTTACTTATCTTACATTTAATTATCTTTTAATTACAATCCCTGCTATTCAATGCTTATTACAATTCCTTTAATCTGCTATATAACATGACAAGCAATATGCACCTCACATATTCATCTTCTTAAAAGATCTATATGTATCCATATTCCAAATATTTTAAGTTATAGTTAATTATCTTTTCATTATCATATTCAATCAATTAGCAAATCAGTTTAACTATTATGTAAAAGAGCAAATCACATCTCTCAATGATATTCTCCACATAGTAATTTCTAAATATCCAATTAGCTAGTCATTCCTATTAATATATGTGTTTCTGTATATATGTGTATGCTTCCCTTCTTCCTCTATCCTGTCAATCTTCACTTTTTTTTTTTTGCCTTATCCTTTCCATTTCTCCCTAGTGAGCTTTTTATTCCAAACTCTACTGGGTATATATTCTTACTTCTCTGACTTTTCCATCATGACTTTTCTGCTGTGTCATTCGACGTATCCCCTGTCTCCCTGTCTTCTATTCCTCTTTTCTCTTATCACTCCTTTCTTTCTTCTCTTTGCCTGTCTGGCCATTTCCTTTCCTTTCTTCTATAATCCCTTTCCCTTTCTTTGTTGGGACATATCCCCCCACCTTTTCAATTTTCCCTGTGCCACTGTCAAACCCAGTGAAATCTTTAGTCTGTTTTTTTATTTTCTATTGCTTTTTCTGTAGTTCCACTACCTTTTCCGTCTTCTTCCCTTGTTTCTTGTTTCTTCTTAACTTCTAACTTCAAAATTCTATTTAATTTTAATTTTAATGACTCATACATATTTTTATAATCTCACATATTTCTTCAAATTCCCAACTTTCCATAGTGTCCAGTTCAAAAGTTACAGTTAATTATAATTTAAGTTCCACAGTTTCTTCTTATTTTTTTCCAATTCTAATCCATCTCCAATATTCCAGTTCAACTAAAATGAAGAGGAAAAAAAGAGGGAAGACATTCTTCTTTTCATTCACAGCTGCAAAATCAAACAATCTGTGCAAATTCAAAACCTCCTTAAATGCTTCGCTTTCTTTGTTCTTCCCTCGGCAAATGACTCCATTTCTCTATTCTTTCAACTTGATGATTTTCAGTGGTACAGCTTGGTAGTTTTAAATCCAGGAAAGATAAAATTACGAATGGAAGAAATGCTTTTTCTTGATTTTTCCTCATTATTTTCCACCTCTCATTCATTAGGATTGCTTAAGATGTGTAGAACAAGCTAGAACAAAGCAAGTCCCCTTAGTTTCGGTATTTTTAGTTTTCATTCCCCCCACTGGTGAGGTTCCCAATTGTCAGTTAATCTCTTTTAAAGACACAATCTTTTCACATCCAAATTCAAACTTGTATTTCAATGGGTTAGCCAATTCTCATTTCTGTCTCCAAGTTGTTTAAAGCAAGCAGTTCTATTTGGGCTTAATGATTTAAACCACAAGTTTTTTCCTTCTTTGTTTCCTTTCCGCCAAAATCCCAATCTGTCTGTTAATATTATTTTCTACTCACAAGATTCTTTACCTTTTCTAAATTCTGATTTGTGTCTGTTGGTTATTTAAATCTTCTCACCAGGTCTCAACACTCCTTCCAAACACCGCTTCTGCTCAATGCTTAGTCCAGAAGCTTCAGCTTTGTAGAGGCCATTTTACAATGCTGTCTCCCCCGACGCCGAATTCCATCAGCCGGTCAATGTCGACTGGCAACTACCCGGAGAGCCTTCTTGGTGGCTGCTCCGACCCTATGGAACGAACTCCCCATGGAGATTCGTACCCTCACCACCCTTCAGACCTTCTGCGTAGCCCTTAAAACCTGGCTGTCCCGACAGGCCTGGGGCTAAAGACTTCAACCCCACCCGAATAGTATGACTGTTGTGCTTTTTAACGATGTATTGTCTTCATGTGTATAACTTGTTTTGTACTTCCCTCCCCCTGAATTGTGAGCCGCCCTGAGTCCCCTCAGGGAAAAGGATGGCATACAAATAAAGTTAAATCCAAATCCAAATCTATTGAGATGCAGCCCCTTCTTCACTTTCCCTACAGGAAAGTTCTGATCTGAAGATCCCCGGCATCAGTTTTTCAGTCAGAATTTATGTGAGGCTCTTCAGGGCCTATGGTTTTTCTGTCTGTCTCGCTGAGGTACTTCCCGTCTCTCTTGATATTCCACTATTTATATATGCTGATAATATGCTTGCCACTCTTTAACAAGCAATGGGATTTAGATGAGCACTCACAGCTTTTACTAGTTTGTGCTGAAAACACAATGAGCATAAATCCAAAGCAGTTTTTGTCAAAACCACCACAAGATTTAAATGGACCACTGAAGGAAAAGAACTTGAACAGGTTAAAACCTTTAAGTACTTAGGAACAGTGGTCCATTCTCAGGTGCCTGGAAGATGCACATCTACTATGCTAGTTGATAAGTATAAAAGAGCATAGCAATTATTACGCTGTCACGTTCTGAAGAGTTAATGAAACCAGCCAAACATAGAAACGGATTGTAAATGCAGTTTGTATTCTTCCTTCAGCATGAACTGACAAGCAAAGCACGAAGGCGACTTCCGGTGATGTCATTGGCGATGGCGGCAGGCTCGGAGATTGCTCCAAAGCCTAGCTGACAAATCAGGGGTCTGGCGGCATAAAGAGCGGCCGTTTGTTGATCTCGGAGGGACTCAGCGAAGACGGGGGACGTTTTTTTCTGCAGGCGGGGTGAGGTGCGATCTCCTTGGCAATGCAGAGGCTTAGCCCTTATCCCAGACGTCTGAAGAGGGACGCATGGCGGCCCCAAAGCCATGATGTAGCACTTTTGTTTGGCGTAGAGCTTTTGGTGTGAATCTGGATGCCCTCAAGTTTCTTGAAGAGTAAGTTGGATTTGCTATCTGGTTATCTCTGGCAGGTTTTTTTCTTCTTTGATGGGACTTTTAGCAGCAGTGGTAAGCAAGAGTGATTATGACAAACAGGAACAAACAAACAAACAATTG
This sequence comes from Thamnophis sirtalis, assembly GCF_051295495.1. Classification (NCBI taxonomy): domain Eukaryota; kingdom Metazoa; phylum Chordata; class Lepidosauria; order Squamata; family Natricidae; genus Thamnophis; species Thamnophis sirtalis. The sequence continues at coordinate 62,768,249 of NW_028261388.1, forward strand.
AAGAAGGATTAGCATTATAAAGAGTTGTTGAAGGCGGCCCAGGTGGTGGAAACAGAGGAGGGAGAGTGGAGTTTTACCCTGAGGCACAGCTGGTGGATATCGGCGGACTTGCCCTGCCTGCCCTCAAGATATTTGGAGAACTTTGTGTGCTGCTGTAGGAGACTTAAAATTCTATTTGAGACAGACAACATCCTATTCACTGTGTGCATCGGATTTTTTGGCACTGGAGTTGGACACTTGAAAGAGGAATATTGCTCCTGGACAGAATGGACAAGATGAACCTCCTTTTTTTCTTCTTTTTGAGGTTTGATTCTTTTTTTTGTGTTGGTGTATTTGCTTCTCCCCTTCTTTCCTTTTTTTCTGATATGAGCCTCCTCTTGTATTTTTTAAGATCTCCATATGGGACTATATTCATATATATTTATATGGAACTGTACCTTTAACTGATTATATTAATCTATTTTTTCTTTATAGATAGCAGTAAAATAAGTCAGAATATTGCTTAAACTGGCAGCAGATAGCTTATGAAACAGTGGGAGAAGCTTCTTAACCTAATTGATGAGCTGGGCAAAGGGGGGGGGGAAGACCTCGGCACTATTTACTCAGTCGTCCCCATCTACAACTCCTCCAAACATCAACACAGAATTTTAGACAATATGGTTGAGGTAGAGAAAGCACCTACATTGCAAAATATACAGACGACTTTGCTATCGATACAAAATAATATGGCTAGGAATCAAGAGGTCACCAAAAAATCCCTGGCCAACATTAAAAATGAAATGGGAGACACGAGGGGAGAAATGAAACAGCTGTATTCACAGCAAAAGGAGATCTGGGCAAAAACGGAGAAACAGGAAGGCCAAATTCAAGATTTAGGAGTAAAAATGAAGGAAAGTGAAGGGAACATGGCAAGATGGGAGATGAGGCAGCTTCATATCAAAAGAAGATTGGAAGATGAGATTGTTATGTTGGAATTAGAAAGGTCAGCCTTCTTTGTTAGATTTCAAAATATTCCAGAGGAAAGAGGGGAGGAATTGAAGGAAATTATGGTTGAGATGATTGCAGGGATCGCCCAGAAAGATAAGCTGTTGATACAGAGTGATATTGATGACATCTATAGGGTCTATACCTCCTATACTAGGAGACAGAAATTGCAACGTGAAGTGCACGTGAGGTTTAGTAAACCATCTCTGAGAGAAGAAATTTACCAGAAGGCACGTGACTAGAATACTATATATGCGGGGGAGATGGTGACAGTACTAAAACAGATACCAAGAAGAGTGAAGGAAAGGAGGCAGAAATATCAGGACCTAACAACTCAATTGAGGAAACTTCAGGTGATGTATAGGTGGCTTTTACCAGAAGGGGTGTCTTTCCTCTGGAAAGGCCAGGGGTTTCGGATTGAATCATTGCAAGATGCACAAGACTTTATGGAAAGTCAGTTGAAGAGGGGAACCCAGAGTAATGATGGAGATTTGGATAACAAGAGCCGAGGAGAGGAGCAAAAGAATAGCGCCTTGGGAGATGAGAAAGGGGGAAATGAGAGTCAAAACAGAGATGAGAGACCGCAGACGAGGCAGACAACAAAATCCAAAGCCCTACATAAATAAACATGGCGGGTGAACTCCGCTTAATTTCTTTAAACATAAATGGTTTGAATTCACTAAGAAAGAGAAATAAAATACTGAATGCTTTATGGAAAAAGAAATGTGATCTGACATGCCTACAAGAAGTACACATGGTGAACCACCAGCAAAATGTGTTGCATACCCCCGGCTGGCTATAAGTTTAGCAGATGAAAAGAAAAGGGGCATTGTGCTGTATGTTAAAGATCATATTGATTCTAAATTGGTGTATACTGATGGGGAGGGGAGACTTTTAATGGTTGAATTGAAATTTGGTCAAGATAGAATTTTGCTGGTGGCCATATATGCACCGAACGATAATCATAGTACCTTTTTTAGAAAGTTGCATCAAAAAATTGCAGTTAGGCTATGACCACATATGTGTGGTGGGTGATTATAACGCTGTGGCAGATAGGACAATGGACTATAACCCAGGAAATATCCAAAAGGGGGGGAAATTAAGAGAAAGGAGGAGGGCCCTCCCCAAAACCTTTGGAGACATGAGGGAGGAATATGAATTAAAGGATGTATGGCGTGAATTCCACCCACAGAAACAACAATTTACCTTCTTTTCACATAGACATCAATCCTGTTCTAGGATCGACATGGCTTGGATGACACCAGAAATTGGGGACCTGATTAAAGAAGTAGCGATTGAGGTTAATATCTGGGCTGATCATAATCCACTCTTATTGGTGTGAAAAGGAGTAAGGTGGGGGAGGAAGAGAAGGTGGATGATGAATACAGAGATAGTGAAAGAACAAGAATTTCAACAAATGTTTAAAAGAAAAATTAGGGTTTTTTTTTTTTTTTTGAAGAAAATAGGAAGGGAGTAACCCCACAAATGCTTTGAGATACGGCCAAGGCCTTTATAAGGAGCGTAGCCATTAAATATACAATAGGCACACAGAGGAAAAAATTAGAAGAGAGGGCAAGATGAGTAGCCCAATTGGAGATGGTGGAAAAAGGCTTGCAACAGGATTTGTTAGATGATAAGAAAAAAGAAGAAATGGCTAGAATTAAGGACGGGATATCTCTTCTAGACCAGGAGGATGTTGCTCAGAAACTTAAAGGGATTAAGCAAAACTTTTTTTTTGAAAATGTTTTATTGTTTTAATTAAACAAAAACACAAAAAAATGAATCATCTTTTGTTACATCTTGTAGAAAGCATATTGATTGGTTACAAATACATTTCGTACGTATCTTCCACAATCCTTACATATACTTCATTCAAATTGAATTGTACATTTTAAATCAAAAAAGAAAATTTATGTATTTTACTATCACTGTACCACAATTCTCATTTATTTACAATTATTTAAACATGTTTTTATCTAAAATCATTTGTATTTAAAGACACAACCACCTACTGGCATTCATTTGCAGTTTCAATAAACCTCCAATAACATTACACCTTTATGACATATTCTGAAACAAGTTCAGTTAAGTAAGATATCTAAGCATTCCCCCCCATAACACACCTGTATGTATCATTAAATATTATCCATCAACATTTCTTTGTTATTATTGTAGTTAACTAAAGATTATTTGCTATTTATCTCACCTCTCCTCTCCACAGGCCCACACGAGATTATACCTTTATAACCATCTTTAAACAAAGGTTTATTATGTATTTTCCCTTAGTCCCAAATTAGTTAATTACGTGTTAACAAAATAAACATTAAAAATCTAAAACAATCTAAGAGATATTAACATTTCTACTTAATAATCACCAAAAGTATACATTAGTATTTCCTTATTTATATCACATCTCCTCTCTTCTGATTCAAATTATTTATAAATTAATAACAAGATCTAAACAAAAATTTGTAAGATTTGTACATCTTTTTGCCAGATCCCAAATTACAATTTATGGCCCGGTTATTTATCCTAATTAAGGTTATCATTTCACTATTAGAATCATAGTAAATTATATGTTAACGAATAAACATTCAATGATAATCTAGAGCAGTCTACAAAGTACTAAAATCTCTACTTATTAATCATCAATAATTAGCTAACTTTTTTTTCATCAACTAGCATTATGAACCAGTGTCTTTTCAGTAACAAAATGGTCTTTTCTCTCTCGCCAGCTGTTGTGTCAATTCTCTTTTCAGGACCTTTCCAGAGTTTAAGGATTCTCTCCGCACTTTGTAGCTTAAAAGATCTCTCATGTAGTTTCATTGCCCTTGAATTGTTATTAACGTAAGCTTAACTTTGGTTATCAAACTTATTTCTGGATAGATTTGTCTTATTAACTCCATCTTTTTCGCTCTTTCTTTTTCTCCTGTATCTTGGAATTTGGAATGAAGCACCAAATTATCAAAGTCACTTTTCCAGCTTCCCTTCTTTCCGCCTTCACTCACATTTACTCCATTAATAAGTTCATCTAACGTCTTATCTTTGTTTTCGGTATTTTCATTCTCTTCTTTAATTTCTGGAGCTCCAACCCCATCATCTTTTTCTGTGATACCCCACAATCTGTCCATTTTCTTATCAAATCTCTCAAGTCCTTCTGAGATGTTTTGAAGTCCAGCCAAAATATTTTGGATTATCAAGTTTTCTTCATCTGAGTATTGATCCATTTTTCAAAGTAAAAAGAAATATAAAGAAAAAGAAAAAGAAGAATTTGATAATTGCTGCCACTCTAGGCTGTCAAATTTTTTTGAAGAATATATCTATTTTTATTTTAAATCTTATGCACAAGTTCTTTTGTGGTTTTCAAAGTAGAAGGGTTCTTATCGTTTTCTTTCCTTTTCCTACTCTTGCCAAAATATTTTCCACAAGCACCAGCAGTACACTGTTCATGTCCTTGAGTCTTTATCAGGTTTTAAAAACAAATTCCAAACCCTTCTGTTGCAAAGTCAGTGTAGTCAAATAGAAATGAACAAAGGATACATTGTTTCAACAAAAAAAACCTTCAGACTTAGGCTTCCAAGTGGCAGATTCAACTATTTTAATACTTTTTTCTTAAGTATCTTTAATATAATTTTATAACAAGTAGAAGGAGAAGTTTATTAAAATAAAAAAAAATAGTTTAAGCCAAAAAAATTGAAGTAATAAAAATAGAGGTTAAAAGATCAGTCCATTCACCTCAAGCGGAGAAACAGGAAACGTTGCAATCACTTCAATCCACAAAACATCATTACAAGCAAAAGCAAAAAACTTTCTAAGGCAGTCCAATAGGGATTAAATTCACCGCTTATTCTTACTTAAAGGACTAATTTAGCTTTTTAAAAAAGTTTCTTAGGGCAATCTTTTAAAAGTAAAAAAAAAGAACCTCACCAGATGGAACACTTTCACTTCTTCTTTCTTTCCGGAGCCGTCTCCAACTATGTCAGCCTGGGGGCTGCCTGTTTGCCGCTGGTTAGAAGCACTTCCCTTGGGTCAATCAGGGACTTTGCAGTGTCCCTGCGACCATCAAGGTCTTGTCTTCCCAGTCACTGTCTCTTCGGGATGGTTTAGGTCCTGCCGGACTGTCCAGGGGCAAAAGTGTCATCGGCGGACTCGGACTGTTGAATCCACACGATGTAACATCGCAACATTGGCTCATCCACCTCAAGCAAAACTTTTTTGAGCACTCTAACAAACTGGGCCATTGGCTCTGATATAGACTTCGAAAGAAAGAGAGAGCAGACGTATAGCACAACTGCAGAATAGTAAAGGGGAATTAGTAGAAACCAAGGGGGAGAAACAGGAGGTTTTTTTCAGCAACTACATAGTAGAGAGGAAACTTCTGAGGACCAAATTAAGGAATTCTTGGATAATGCAAATCTACCTAAGATTTCAAATGAAGAGAAAGGGGTACTAAACCAAAAAATAACAATAAGTGAACTAGAAAAGGCAGTCAAAAAAAATGAAAAACGACAAAACTCCTGCCATGGATGGTTTGCCAGTTGAAATTTATAAAACTTTTTTGGAAACCCTAGGACAAGATATGATAATAATATTTAATGCCGTCTTAAAATACTCTGTAACTGCTTGCGGGTTTTAGGAGCCTGCCAGTCCAACACCGCCTTTACCTTCGTGGGGTCCATCTCCACCCCTTTAGGTGAAATATGGAACCCAAGGTAATCCAATTGCGTCCTGTGGCAGTTACATTTAGACAATTTAATGTATAACCTGTTGATCTCCGGGTGCGCTTCAAGGTGCTACTTACCACCCATAAAGCCCTTCATGGTAGTGGATCTGGGTACTTGAGAGACCGCCTCCTGCCAATTACCTCCTCGTGACCTATCAGATCTCACAGATTGGGCCTCCTCCGAGTTCCATCTGCCAGTCAGTGTCGACTGGCAACTACGCGGAGGAGAGCCTTTTCAGTAGTAGCTCCGACCCTTTGGAACGATCTCCCCGTGGAGATTCGTACCCTCACCACCCTCCAGACCTTCCGCACAGCCCTCAAGATCTGGCTATCCTGTCAGGCCTGGGGTTAAAGATTATAATCCGTCCCCGCCCGAATGATGAATGTTGCTCTATTTTTTAATTATGTATTGTTCTATACGTCATTGTATGTATCCCCTCCTACATAAGTTGTAAGCCGCCCTGAGTCCCCTCAGGGAAAAGGGCGGCCTATAAATAAACTTATACTATTATACTACTATTATAAATATGTGCCCAGTAGCTTTTTAAGCACTTAAAAGTACAAGAGTTACATGTTCCTCCATGGTCTTGGTATATATAAGGATATCGTCTAAATAAATGAGTACCCCTTGATATAGATGCTCATGCAGCACCTTGTTAATTAGCTGCATGAACACTGCTGTGGCTCCTTGCAGTCTGAAGGGCATAAACCGGAACTGATAACTGCCCAGAGGACAATTGAAGGCTGTCTTCGTCACCAGCCCAAACACATACCCTATAGTATGCCTCCCTGAGTTCTAATTTTGTGAATATACGTCCCTCTGCTAACCTAGCCAGCATGTCCTTCATTAAAGGAAGAGGGTTTAGATGTTTCACACAGATGGCATTAAGGCCCCAGAAGTCAACGCAGAGGCGCAAGCCGCCATCCTTTTTCTCCTGGAACAGAACAGGGGTGGCTACCTTTGATCTAGCTGGCAGAATAAAGCCCTTTTTTAAAGTTCTTTTCTATATATGCCTGTTCTGACCCCCACCTTGTCCATTCAAAAACAAAAGCCAAACAGAACATTCAAAGGAATGTTTTTATCAGTCCCGGCTCTTGCTGGCTGCAAGCCCAAAATAAACACAGATAAATGCTCTGGCAAAAGTCCTAACTCATAAATTGCTACAAAACAGGATTATATAAATCAAGTCACTAATCCAAGTGCTTTTCTCGATGGTTGCACACAAACGGAGAACGTTGACTAGAACAGAAATGGAACGTTGACTTCTGCAACCAGGGTGTGGCACCATCAGTCTTTTATCTGCAGGAGAAGATCCTAATGAGCAACAGCTGCTCGTTATCATCTCCTGTGAATCCTCAATTGTTCCTTATGTCAGTCAGCCCTTCTCCTGCATGCATCCCGAAACAACTCACAGGAGGTTTCTGTGTCAGCCTCTCTCACTGATCCAAGGCTCAGTCATTACCTGGGGACCAACTAGTCTCTCTGAGCCCTGCTCAGAGTCAGAACCCTGTCCAGGGCCCTCTGCCTCCTCCAGGCCTGACTCATAGGGCCCCTCACTGTCAGAGGCTGATAGCAGCTCCAAAGGCTCCTTCCAGGCCACAACACCCTGTCCAGGGTCCTCCACCTCCTCCAAGGCCAACTCATCAGCCCCCTTGCTGTCAGAGTCTGGCGGCAGCTCTAACGGCTCCTGCCAGGCCACAACACCCTGTCCAGGGTCCTCCACCTCCTCCAAGGCCAACTCATCAGCCCCCTTGCTGTCAGAGTCTGATGGCAGCTCTAACGGCTCCTGCCGGGCCACAATGCTATCCCCCACCGCAGGGCTCGCCCCCCGAGTCTGACGCTCAGGATGCGGCCCGGAAGGGTTGGTGACGGCCTTCACGGGACATGGTCCAAGACACTGGTGGCCCGCCGGGATCCTAGAAACAAAGTCCTGTGGTGCGGGGACAGGAGTCGGCAAGGGCTGTAATCTTGGAGAAGCCCTCCTCGCAGACCTGGCCCTTTGACACTGGACACATGACACCACGCACTTCTGCACGTCATTTCTTAAGTGGGGCCACCCAAACATATGGGATATCAGGTGCAATGTCCGGAAAAAACCCCAATGTCTTGCTGCAGGTGCGTCATGAAACTGAGAGAGCACCCATCGATGGATGGGCCCTGCGGGAACATAGAGCCAGTCCCAGTACTTCAAAAGATCCCCCTCCAAAGTCCATGGGGAAGCCGGCCCTACTTCCGCCTTTCATCGCTCCACCCATTCTTCACCCCGCTGCACATCCCGTATCAGAGACAGTATGCTCACGGGATGATAAACTGCAGCGCAGGATGCGACGGGTAGAACAGTCCGGGGTGGAAGCAAGTCCGCAAGGTCAGAGTTCTCCAATGTCCTAGACAGGGCATCCGCCCTTTGATTCCATACACTACGGATGCACATTACCTTGTGCGAGCAGGATACCAGAGCTGCACAAATGTGCTGGTTGTCCGACACGATAGTTCGTTGCTGAGGGACAGCCGCAGGCCGCGTAACCCTCCTACTCTTCTTGGGGCAACTCCCCGCCAGGTGTCCAGGATCCCCACAGTAAAAACACAACCCCTCAGCACATTGTCTGTCCATCTCTGTGTGTGACACTCAGAGTCTGACAGCACTCAACTCCATGGGCTCCTCCCATTCAACCGCAGTCTCTTGATGAACTGGCACGCTACTGGTCTCCTGGAATGCACGGCGAGGCCTCCACCTCTGCAGCCGGGCGTCTATCTGGAGCACAAGTGAACCAACGCGTCGAACGTTGGTGCCTGTCCACCCTTGCCAGTTCATCCTGTAAGGCATCGGACAACCCGTCTTGAAAAGTGTCCACCAGTGCTCGTCATTCCATGCTGAATCCTGGCTACGCAGCCTGAATTCACTCACATACTTTTGTAATGAACCACTCCCCTGCTGCAGTGACTTAAGACGTCTGGTTTCTGTTTCCCCCTTAATGGGATCCTCAAACATTCGCCTAAAATATTGACAAAAACCCTGGAAGCCATCCAACAAAGGGCTAGGCTGAGTTAACCAGGGTGTTGCCTAACGGGCAGCTGTGCCTGAGAGCAAACTAATAATAAATCCCACCTTCGTCCGGTCAGTGGGAAAGTACTCCGTTCTCACACTCAGGAACAGCTGGCATTGTCCCAGAAATGCTGCAAACATGGCTTGATTTCCATCAAACTTATCCAGCATACCCACTGGGCACTTCCTCCTTGGCTTGGGGGTGGGGGTTTGCAGATCTCTGCAGTTGAGAAATTTGATCAGCCAATACTGCAATTTGCTGGGCCAGCGGGGCGTTCTCAGCGTGAAGCTGCTCCATAATTATATGAATGGAGGTTTGTCTGGGCAGAAGTCAAACTGTTCTGACCCCCACCTTGTCCGTTCAAAAACGAAAGCCAAACAGAACATTCAAAGGAATGTTTTTATCAGTCCCGGGTCTTGCTGGTTGCGAGTCCAAAATAAACACAGATAAATGCTCCGGCAAAAGTCCTAACTCATAAACTGCTAAAAAAAACAGGATTATATAAATCATGTCACTTATCCAAGTGCTTTTCTTGATGGTTGCACACGAACGGAGAACGTTGACTAGAACAGAAACGAAATGTTGACTTCTGCAACCAGGGCATGGCACCATCAGTCTTTTATCCGCAGGAGGAGATCCTAATGAGCAACAGCTGCTTGTTATCATCTCCTGTGAGTCCTCAATTGTTCCTTACATCAGTCAGCCCTTCTCCTGTGTGCATCCCGAAACAACTCACAGGAGGTTTCTGTGTCAGCCTCTCTCACTGATCCAAGGCTCAGTCATTACCTGGGGACCAACTAGTCTCTCTGAGCCCTGCTCAGAGTCAGAACCCTGTCCAGGGCCCTCCGCCTCCTCCAGGCCTGACTCATAGGGCCCCTCGCTGTAAGAGGCTGATAGCAGCTCCAAAGGCTCCTGCCAAGCCACAACATATGCCCTCATCTCTGTTAGCTCCTGCGGGGTCATAGAATGCATCCGGGGCTTTGGCAGTTTAGCCCTGGGAGCAGTTCCATGGCAATCTGTGGGGTGGTGAGGGGGCAAAGTATCACATTCCTGTTCACTTCATACATCTCGTAAGTCTGCATATACCTGAGGGAATCACTCCTCCACAGCTGTATGTACCGATGGCACTGTAGCTCGCAATCCCACTAGGCCCTGGGTCATGGTTTGCACCTCATGAGGAGAGGTGTCAGGATCGAGGCCTTATTCTGAGATGCCTACTACCACCACCCCACCATATTGTGGGTCCCCATTTGTCCAACCATGCCAGGCCTAGTACAATCCCCCCCTAATGTTGGGAACCACTACAAACCACAAGACCTCCCAAGGAGGCCCTATCTGCAATACCACCTGATCAGTTACACATGGGGCTGGTTGGCCCCCCAATACCGACCCGTCCATCTGTGTGAAACGGATCAGCCTAGCCAACTTCCTGAGGCCCACCCCCATATTTTCAGCCACTGTGGCATTCATTAAGCACTGAGTGCACCCTGAATCGATCAGGGCTATACATTGTCATTGACTGGTCGCTTCCACTACTACCTGTATCACAAATGGTTTGATAGGCTTGGTTATCATTGGGTCGGAATCCTCCCCCATCACTTCCACTGGTATTGAGCATATCACCCAATGGGCTGGAGTCAACTGGTATAGGAACTGGTGACTCGCCCCATGTGACTTCTCCTGGCTGCCCCTCACACTCCTCCTGGCCACCCCCTTTTTTTTCCTTGGTGTGCTCATAGACGTCTAAGGACCATTTGGTGGCATGGAAGCCTACAGCAGAACCTCTAGAGACCAATATGGGCCAGGCCCATGCAGAGGATTGGTGTCTGGGCTTGCCAGCGGCTCAGGATCACAGAGGCTTATCACCCCATGCTCCCCAGCTCACCTCTTTTGGAATCCATTTTGCCCAACGGCATGAAAGGCACAGCTCAGATGACGATTGAAGTTACACCACCGCGGTGGACAGCCCAACTCTACAGATGCTACAGGAAAGGTTTGGAGCAGTGGGCTTCCGAGATAATGGATGTGACAGTGGTTGGAGAGGGCCCCTGAAACATGGATCCCAACAGGCAGAGGGAGTTGTTGGACAGTCCAGCATAACCAATCCAGAACTGTATCATGCCCAAGGAGCCGCAAGAGTAGATCAGCTGCCAAGCTGCCCGGGACACCTGCGGGAGACGAGCAGCGCAAGAGAGCTATGCACCTCACCCGCTTCTTACCCAGAGGAGGTCTACAGCTGGTTATGGGCCCGGAGTGATGGGATGCTGGGGCCCACCGGCAAGGCAGGCTACTTTTGACGGTAGCCGGGATGAGTGGCCCTCTTCTTAGGCCAGGTGTTAAATCACATGGATTGTTACGGCCATATGTATACGTTGCAGTGGGACATGGTGATGGCCGTGATGGCAGTGATGGACAGAGAGGCTAAATGGCAGCTCCAGGCCTCTGGGCTGGCTGGAGCTGACATATGCTTTATTGTATTTTTTAGACCAAGGGAAGGAAATGCATACAAGCAACTCTAAAACTTTTTATAGTAAAACCCTTAGCCCAAATATTGTAATATGGTGCTCAGATGGGACCATTTCCTCACTATAAATCATATAAAATCTTACAAAGATTTTTCATTTTTTTCCAGATACCTAGATCAATGTTTCTCAACCTTGACAACTCTAAGACTTCAACTCCCAGAATTCTGTATATCCAAAGGGATACAAGGCAACAAAAAGTGGAGGTGGGAGCATGGCTGTTAATACAATAACAACACATTGGCTCAAATGCTACTTTTTATCATCAGGACCAAGTCTACTAGTCCCAACAGACCCAATTCACTCTTCATGGCAACAAGTAATTCTAGTAAAACTTATTTGAGCAAACATTCAGGCTAGAAGAATCATTAAAGAAAGGATCCTTGATACAGAATTCCACAATGAGAAGCCCATATTAGAACACATATATTTTTTTCCAGATATGAAGTGGGCACATAATTAATTCCTTTGGTTTCCCTTGTACAATAAAGGCCTCTTCTCATATCCAGGCTTGATATTATAGCAATAGCAATAGCAGTTCGACTTATATACCGCTTCATAGGGCTTTCAGCCCTTTCTAAGCGGTTTACAGAGTCAGCATATTGCCCCCACAGTCTGGGTCCTCATTTCACCCACCTCGGAAGGATGGAAAGCTGAGTCAACCTTGAGCCGGTGAGATTAGAGCCGCTGAACTGCAGATAGCAGTCAGCTGAAGTGGCTGCAATACTGCACTCTAACCACTGCGCCACCTCAGCTCGACAGCTTTATTATTATTCCCCCCCCCAATTCTTAATGAGACATTTATCAGTCTCCATAACCATGATAACCTGTCCATGTAGAACACATGTTATTCGAACTATCACTCATGTATTTTTACACTAATACCAGTAGAAAGCTGTTTTATTTTATTTCATTTTCATTTTATACAATCACTTATATACTGTGCCTTAAAAAAAAATCCACCATAAAAAACCAACATAACACTTCAATCCCCCATACACCCTTTCTTCTCCCCCTCCAACTTTCATTTCTCCCCTCCAACATTCCCCTCTTCTACTTCCCTTCCCCCTCAGACATCTCCCCTTCCCTCCATCTCACCCTCCTTATATTCCCCTCTCACTCCCTCTTTACTTCTCCCTCTTCTTTCCCTCTACTCCTCACTTTGGTGTATCTCTACAATTCATTAATCTATTCAGTTTATATTTTGCACTAAAATTAAGAAAAATAAATAAAAGGAGAAAATAAAAGAGAAAAAGAAAAAAAAGAAAAGAGAGCAACAGTATACAAGTGCATTCTTGTTGTTCTGAGAATTGGAACTGTATTTCCTCCCTCCCCCCTCCCCCTGATAGACCCCCCTCCCTAACCCCCTTACGACTTCCCAGGTCCCATACCCGGCATAATTCTTTATCAAGCACTGGGGTATATTAAAACCAACTAACTTTAAAGTTAAAAGATAAAAGATAAAGGAAAAACAAAAAAAGAGAAATAGTAAAAAAAAATAAAAAGAAAAACAAGACACACACACAAAAAAGGAAAAACAGGAAAAATCAATAAACCCACTACATTAACACAGCTTCCCATCATCTTTAAATCTTAAACAATGTACCTCATTCCTAATTTCAGTTATTTTATTACTTGCAGGATTTCAAACTATATTGGAACCAAGTAAGTTAATCAAATGGAATTCTTCAACTAAGGGCCTTATTACTTTATCTATATATCCAAACCTTTAATTTATCTCTTTTTTATCCAAATATCCAAACCTTTCTATAAAGCCATTAGACTCAAGTACTTCTTTCATTTTTCATTTCCAACACCTCCCATCCTGCCCTTACCCACATCCACATATAAATTTTATACCTTCCACCCTGCCTTTACCCGTGTCCACATATATATTTTATCCTCATCCATTGCTCCTCTCATATTACCTCCACCTTCCTGGAGACTCTCCAACTAATCTTTCTTAACCTTATATTCAAATAGCAATTCATACAAAAATCAGCTTGCATTCTGACTCAGAGTAATCTAATTGAACTTTCGCTACCCTTCCATCTCCCCCGCACCTCCCAACTCCGTTTGTCCCAAACCACAACTCAAGAAAATCACGATCTTCGCTCTCCTCGCCTGGAAAGATAATTCATGCGCAATTTAAGTTAGAGTTCAAACGAATCTTATATACAATATATGTCCAAGATCAGCAGCGCTTCTTTCAGTCTCCATATCTCATCATCGATATACAGCTTTGCCATTTTATACCAGACAGGAATCATGAAATTTTATTCGAACTAAAAATTTGAAAAGTATTTTAAAAGCATCGCTGGATCTTTATTCTTTACTCTTCTGCCCTTCCGGAAGAGGAAAGCAATGCCCTCCGCTTTGTAGCCACGTGTCCCGCTGCTTATCTTCTCCTTCTCCTTGTCTCTCTCCAAGTCCGGATGAATCAGGAAGTCCCGCCTTCAAAATCTTGTAATAAAAATCTCGGGCTTCACAAACAGAATTAAGACGATGTTTTTGATTCTCAAATGTGACTGTAATGCCAGCTGGGACTTCCCATTTATATTGTATCTGAGAATTTCTGAGTTCTTCAGTTAAGAAAGTGTAGTCTCTCCTTGCTCTTAATATTTGAGATGGTATTTCTTTAAAAACAATCAAGTCCTGTCCATCAATTCTCAGCCTCTTATTATAAAGCTTCTGTATTATCACATTTCTGGATTCCCTTGTGGTGAAATATATAATTATATCCCTCGGAAGCTGTCGCTGTTTTGCTACACACGAGTTCTGGCGGTAAATTTTTTGAATCTGCCAATCAAAGTTAAGTCCCGGACTTCCCACCGAACGGCTAAGAGCCTCAAAAAAGGTCTGTTTCAAATTCTCCTGTTCCTTTTCACGCAGTCCTCTAACTCTTATTGCAAACGCAGTCTTATTATAATTTATCATGACAAGTTGTTTTTGAGCATTTTCAATTTCCTGTTGTAACGTTTGAATTTTGGATGTCAAATTAGAGTTGGTTTCTTCCAAAAGTTCCAATTTATCCTCCATTCCGGCAATATAGTCTGTCATAACTGTCATAATTCTGATCATATCCTCCTTTGTTTGAGCAATTTTAGCATCAAATTTATCATATAAATCCGATATAAGTTGATTGATTTCCTGTCTGAAATTGTTAAGGGTTTCGAAAAGAAATTCTTGCGTTAACAAATCTCCAGTAGAGGGCGTAGGAGGCAAGGGCAGCGACTTTATAGCAATTTCTTGAGATGTGTTATTAAGGAAGCGCTTCTGCTTCGATTTGGGAGCCATTCTAAAAAAATAAAAAAATAAAAAAAACGAGCAGTCAAACAAGCCAACAAACAAAGTCTCTGCTCCCCTCAGTTTTAGATGGGATACTATTTGTAATCTTTTAACAGTTGATACGGAGAAGTCTTCAGGAGAGTAGGGCTGATTGAGTATGTCACAAGTCAAATGCAGAAGCTATAAAATCGCCATCTTGTGACGCAGCTAGACAAAGAAGCCTTTTACAAAATTGAAGCTGGTATTTTGAATAATAATAGAAGAGATTTCTCAGGAATGGTCCCCGCTCGGATTAATTAATTTTAAATAGCTTAGCTTTGTCCTGAGGGGGGGGGGCAACCTGCCTAGGGCTGCAAAAAAAAAAGCAGCTGAGAAGAACTGGCTGGAGTAAAAGCTCAGCTATTGTTGAACCTCTTCTCCGTTCACAGCGAAGAAAAAAGCTGTGAATTACAAAGAGATCCTAACGACCGAACTTCTCCCTGCCCCTTTCTGCCAGAAAGGGGAGATATCTATAGATCTTATAAGATATACAGACCAGAACTCTGAGTGGAGCTCCATTGAGCTCCCGTCGGCGACAGGCTCCTCTACACTAATACCAATGTAGTCAAGAAACTTTCATTCATTCTTTCTTGATACCAGTGGTGGGTTGCAGGCGGTACATCCCGGTACGGGAGTACCAGAGTCTGCCTGGAGCACCGGGTACCGTTCCAGTACAGTGCTCCGGAGGGCCCACCCACCCGCCTGAGCTCCTTACCTGTCCTTTAAGGCTTTGGCGCTTCCACGCATGCGCATGGCACCTACGGCACCTGCACAACGCTCTGCTGAGCAGTTGCAACGTCGTGGAAGCTTACAGAAGTTTTGCAGGCAAGTACGATGCATGTCCGTTCATGTTGGAACGCCAGGCCCATTCCAACCGTACCAGTTGGAACAGGATCCGGAACCCACCACTGCTTGGTACATATTATAAGTCATAAAAGTTTTCTTCTTGATTTTCTTCTCTCAAACAAGGAACCATTTATCACATGCAACTAGAGTTTGCCTGGCAGCAATTTAAATTCACAAATAACTAATGAAGGATAATGTCGGTGATAAGAATTCTTTTATTCTTCTTTTAACAACTTTTTTCTGTCCTTCAGAAGTTTCCTTTTAGTCTTAAGTTTTAGTATTAAGAATGTTATAGGTTTATTTTGTTTAAATTTTAGTACTGTATTAGCAATCCTAGCTTTTAGTTATCTTTTTTATCACTTATAAGTTTCATGGAATTACTGAAATGACTCTAATTTTCCTTAGTGTATTTTATGGTGGTCTATGAAGAAAGTGAAGTATGCTGTTGTGATATGGAACACTCAAAGCAGGATACTGCTTTTCAAGATTATTTTTTATGAGAATACTAACAGAGATGCCTATTTTAGTATTAAGCTAAGAAAGAGATGCTGCTGTAAAATTTTTATATTCCTCTTTCCCTCCCATTTTTCCAAGACAGAGGTTTGCTTTAACAATTGGTAAATATCAATCTGTGTCACATCTTTGTTCTGTGAACAGTATTCAGCCATTGCTATAAATCTTTCCTTGCTAGTGAATTATACTAGCTACCTATCCTTTAACTGGAAACTACTGACAATTTCTAACCTGTCTCAAATTCCTGTATTTCTAGTCACTGAAATCCCCTGAAATCTTGCTGTAATAGTAATTCTTAACCTCGGCAACTTTCAAACGTATAGACTTCCATTGTTAGAATTCCCCAGCCAGTATGAGAACATAAAGGAAAGTACTCTGTAAAGTCTTAACATATTTCAATTCTGGCACTACAATAGCAATAGCATGGGACCTATATACCACTTCATAATGCTTTACAGCCAGGGGTGGGTTGCTGCCGGCATTGTTGTTGGTTCGCTTCACATGTGCGTTGTTGACTGTAAATTGTTCTGTGCATGCGCCGAACATGAGAATATTACTAAAAAACATGCCAGCAATGGCAGCAGCGACTGGGGAACCAGTTCAGAGGAAACCAGTTCAGAACCGGGGTCACTGCCGGTTCTGTGACGAAGGCCAAAATACTACTACTAGTTCACCCGAACCGGTGCAAACTGGTAGCAACCCACCTTTGTTTATAGCCCACTCTATGCAATTTACAGTCAGCATCTTGTCCCCAACAATCTAGGTTGTCATTTTAGTGACCTCGAAAGGATGGAATGCTGAGTTATTGTGAGTCAACCTTGAGCTGGTCAGGATTGAACTGCAAGCTGTGGGCAATTTGCCTTCAATACTGCTGTCAACTTCAAAATGGATTGGGCCCCTCACTGCCAATTTTCCCCGTTTCTCAGCTTGACACACTTTGGGGGGAGAAGGAAGCTTTGGAATGTCAGACCAGACATCAACAACTTCCTATCTCATGGAAACCAAGGTTATCCCAACAGGTGCTGGAAGAGGTTACTATGTAGACACCAGAACACTATGAACAATGTGACCTGTGACAAGGAGGGAGGGAGCTCTCTAATCTTTAATTTTACTGAAAGCATGGGAAATAGCCAGAGCTGGTTTTAAGACCATCCATGGTGAAATGATGTACTCAATACAGCAGTTCTTTGAGGAAACTGAAAGTCTCGGAGTGGTGACTCGTTTGGTTCATCACTTGGAACCTTGACAGTAAACCAGCTCTCACTTCTCAAGCTTTAACTAGCAAACAAATCCTCCAGGGTCCTAAGCCCACGCCACCTATCTGAGGAGAACAGATAGGAGGACAGAGAAGACTCGGGGAAGGTCGCAGAGATGGAGGCAGAGTTGGAGAGAGGCCAAGAACAGCACCTGCTGGGATGAAGGTTCACATCTGCTCTGATGGCCACTTCCCTGGTCACCCCAGCCCTCAGAGCAATCCTATACTTCCAGTGTGGCCATCAGGGACATAGGACAGCCAAATGCTTGGCACCCGCTCCCTCACCAAAAGGGGGGGACACTTCCACTGAGCCAAAAAGTCACAATGAAAGGGGTCGCGCGCAGCACACCAGGCCGTAGAGTTCTCCTTCCCTCATAGCAAAGGAGAGGGAATTCTGGACAACGGGTACCAGCAGCCTGCCCTTGTGAGAGCAAAGATGAGGGAAAGCGTGACCTGATGGGAAGTGGAGCCATCCACCCCTTCTCTATCCTGGCGAGGATCATAGCGCCCAAGTTGGGAGCCCAGGAGAATTGAAGGCATTGATAGACATGGGCTGCACCTGATTCTTAATTAACTTGTCTACAGTGCTGAAAGTAGGAATACGAGTGAGGAAGCTGTCTCAGTCCATGAGGTTCAAGCATATGAGTTGAGATGGGTCCCTAATAGGAAGCTCCCCCACAATGCACCTGACCAACCGTATGCGATTAGAGATAGGCGAGCACCAGGAGATAATCCGGTTCATAATAGTGCTGAAAATGACAGAGACAGTGATCCTGGGGATGTCCTGGCTATCAAAGTGGGGCCCAACCATATGGTTGCAGAAAAGAGAAAAGAAGATGAGCATAAGGATGGGACTCCCCTCCTTTCCCCATTGGTCAGATCTTCATTCATTTAATGAGCCATTTGATTCAATTAATGAATTTGATTTAAAAATTTGTAAAATTGAGTCTTGATTTATTTGATAATTTTTTTGATTTATAAACCTAATGGGCAGACTCCATTAGGTTCATACCTCGAGGACTACCTGTATCTGAAATTGAAACTATCCTGTACGCAGAGAGCTCCAAAGTTCACAGGACCTTTCCCAGTAGTAAAAATAAACCCAGTGGCAGTATATTGAAACTGCCATGTTTGTTAGGGAAAATGCACCCAGTGTTCCACTGTAGTCTGCTCAAGCTGGTGATGGGGTCAGAACTAAGGCCACTAGTAAGGTTAGCTCCAGCTCCAATAGTGGTGGGAGAGGAAACCAAGAAGTCAAGAGGGTCCTGGATTCCAGGCTACATAAAGATAAACTTCAATAACTGGTCCTGTGGAAAGGGTATCCATTAGCAGAGGCTAGATGGGTGAAGGCAAGCAGACCACTTAATAAAAACGTTTCATGAGAAGTACCTCCGGAAACTGGGAGGTCCTCCCCTAAGTCAGGGGTGACCCAGCCACCATTAATGTGTTTGTGTGCTTGATGTTTTTCAGGTGCTTCTCACTCTTTAGGGGGATCCAACTGTCAACTTTGAAGAGGATCGTCACAGTCAATTTTCTCCATTTTTCAACTTAACACACTTTGGGGAGACACCTGCCTCATCTTGTAGCGGTGGCTCCACCAGCCCCTTTTCACCAACAGGACCTTGCGTAGTCACTGGAGCAGGAGGCCAGGCAATGTGCTGGTGCCAGGAGACAAGGCAGGTGTCGGGGCATGGATGGCCTGGATGCAGGGGCCCTGAGGTATTTGCTCCTTTGGGAAAAGTAGAAGTGCTACTACTTGATATTATTGTGTTGAGAGCAAAACCATCCTTCATTCCTGATGCTGCAGAGCATTCTAACAGAAATTCTATAAAGAAATGTACAGTATCAACATAGTGCATATGAATTGGAATATGAATTCCCCACTCTGAATAGCAAAAGATACTGTAACATGCAAGATTCCCCATTTATATAACCTTCTTTACCATCATAAAACTAGAAACCCTCCAAGGGGTATTTCAGAGATTTAAAAAGGTTGATATTATTTTCTTGATTATATGCTGCAGATGTAACATATCAATTCAAGCTATCTGAACCTTACGAATTTTGCCAGATACAAGCCATAACATACTCCATCAAATTGTTTAATTACTCATGTTATCATTATATTTTTGGTTTTGGATGGGGTGGCACTACTCCAAACAGACCCTGTGCGTAATCTGGGGATTCTCCTGGGTTCACGACTCCTGTTCGAAGAGCAAGTGGTGGTCATGGCTAAGAGGGCCTTTGCAAACTGCAGGTTGTGCGCCAGTTATGCCCTTTCCTGGACCAACAATCTCTAGTCACAGTCACTCATGCCCTAGTCACTTCCCATCTTGACTATTGCAACACACTTTATGTGGGGTTGCCCTTGAAGACCATCTGGAAGTTCCAGTTGGTGCAAAATGCAACAGCCCACGTGGTTTTGTGCAGACCCCAGTATACACATGTATTACCTCTCCTGCGGGAGCTGCACTGGCTGCCGATTTGCTTTCAGGTGCAATTCAATGTGCTGGTTTTCGCCTTTAAAGCCCTTCATGGCTTGGGACTAGGTTATCTGAGGGACTGTTTTTTGCAGGTCACATCTACCCAACCCATCAGAGCAGGGAGGCAGGGAATGCTGTGGGACCCATCCCTGAGGGGGATACACCTAGTGGGACCCAGAAGAAGGGCCTTCTCCATGGTGGCTCCCTCTCTCTGGAACCCCACTTTTAATACTCTTCTGGAAGGCTCTGAAGACCTGGTTCTGCCAGTGGGCCTGGGGAACCCAGAACAGGACGGAGCCTATTAAATGGCTCTTGTGATCTGCTGTCACCGGGACATGGGGGGGGGTGATTTTATTATACTATACTATATTAATTTATTTGATTTTTATTAGTTTTATTGTTTTAAATGTGGTTTTATATTCTGTAAGCCACCTTGAGCCCCCAATGTTCTGTTATTTAAAAGAAGATACAATAGCACTGTGCCTCTTCATATCAAGCATTTATTTTAAAAAGCTTCTTCATTTTGTGAAGTTGTCTAGAACAATAATAAAGCAGTTTTTGAAAATAAGTCTAATAATTTGAACATTCTATAGGCACTTATAGTTATTGACTTACCTCCTAACAGCAAACAGCCTGTTTCAGTTTAGCCTGATTGAAGAAAAAAAATCTGTCTCTGCCGCTCCAGCAATTTTCCTCCTTGCAGCAAACAGCAAGTTTCATTATCAATTTCAGTTTCAGCACGGGCCTCCCAATGATCAGCTGTTTCAGACTGCAGGGATTGCCATAGTCTGTTGCCACCACTGCAAGCCCCATTTTCTCCGTTTGCTGCAAGGAGGAAAATTGCTGGGAGGAAGAGGCCAAAGGGTGAGGGTGGGCGGGGCTACATTTGGTGTATGACACACCCAAATTTCCATGCCCTTTTTGTGGGGGGAAGGTGCATTTTATACTCCAAAAAATACGGTACCTATTTTACCCCTTGTAACCTTCCTTCCAAAATAAAACATGACTTTCCCATTTTTTGGACTCTAGCCCCTTGACAGGGCACACACAGTCCACTGTTACAAATTCCTACCTTAAATTAAAAATTACTTAGATGATTCATATATATGCATATAAATTAATGTTATTTGTTGCTGCCTTCTGAGCATCCTTTCAAGGGATGAGCCATGGTGGCTCAAGTGGTTAGAGTGCAATACTTCAGGCTACTTCTGCTGATCACCGGCTGCCAGCAGTTTGGCAGATCGAATCTCACCAGGCTCAAGGTTCACTCAGCCTTCCATCCTTCTAAGGTCGGTAAAATGAGGATGCAGATTGTTGTGGCAATATGCTCACTCTGTAAGCTGCATAGAGAGGGCTGTAAAGCATTATGAAGAGGTATAAGAATCCAGGTGATAAGAACAGTACAGAAATACTGATTCTTTCTTTTAATAAATGTCTATAAAATTGGACTGTTAATATTTTCTTTGACATTCCCTGTTTATTGACTTCCGGTGGCACTGTAGGCCCTGACGAACGTTCCTCTGGGATGCTCCAGCCCCGAGATCACGTTAAACTGCTAGAACAGCATAAATCAGCTGTCTAGCAGTTTGAAAACTCTTCCCTCGGAAAAAGAGGAAGAGAAGAGCTGCTGAGCGAGGGTAGAGCTCCCTTAAATCCCTAGGAGCAATTCTGGGGCTTGGGAGGTGTGAGCCCCCCTGTAGCCCGACACTGCTCCGATGCATCTGCGATTGCAGATCAAAGAGCCGCAAACATCCCTGCAATCAACGTGTTAATCTACATTTGAATAAGAAGCAGGCAGAGCAAATACAGGAGTGTTTACAACTGCAAGTACAAATCTTTAACTCCGTTTGAGGACAAGTTCCTTCTGTGAAAATTAACGAGATAGAAGTGAAAATGGCGCCTGAATATCAAAGAGTGTAGTTAAAGTGAAACTTAACAAGCAATTATCTGCTAAGTGTTTGCTAACATTGTTAAAAGTACCAAGAGTTCAAGATTAAACAAAACAGCAATGGCTTACTAACAAGATATAAGATTTAACAATCTGGGGATTAGGTGGACTTTTTGGATTTAACAATTCGGCTGTAGATAAATGTGATTTGAATAGCTGAAATGGCTTCAAAGCAAGTCAAATTAACTGCTTCAAAGAGCGCTGGAAGTTCTCCAGTCCAGACACACAAATTGCAATCATTATTACCTCCCCCCGCGGAAGTATTAACTCTTGAAGCTCTTCAAGGTGCCTTATGGAACAGGCTTCTGTTAGAAGGAAAAATCACAACTGCCTTTAAAGATGTGTCTGATGAAATCCAAACTCTAACCACTGCGCCACCAGAGCCGAGGTGGCGCAGTGGTTAGAGTGCAGTACTGCAGACCACTTCAGCTGAATGCTATCTGCAGTTCAGCGGTTCAAATCTCACCGGCTCAGGGTTGACTCAGCCTTCCATCCTTCCGAGGTGGGTAAAATGAGGACCCGGATTGTTGTTGGGGGCGATATGCTGACTCTGTAAACCGCTTAGAGAGGGCTGAAAGCCCTATGAAGCGGTATATAAGTCTAACTGCTATTGCTATTGCTACAAACTCGCAATCAACAAATAAGCGAAGACATAGTGGATGCCTTTAAGGGTCTGGTTAGTTATGTAACCTCATTGGAGGATAGGGTGGAAGAAATTAATCAGTCCAATGTGAATTTAGAGAGCAAAGTTGAAGATGTTCAAAGCAAAATTGAAAAGTCAGGGGCAGAAATCACAATGATACAATATAGAGCGATGGAATTTGCTTTGAGAATAAGAGGCCTGAAAGAAAATAACCAAGAAAATTTGAGAGAGATTTTTCCAGAAGCTTTTGATCAATTAATTGTTGAACCCAGGGCTAAGTATGATTGGCAGATTGACAAAATGTATCACGTTAATTCATGGATTGCCAGACAGAAACAACTACCAAGAGATATTGTAATCTACTTTGTCACCAGGAATACAAGGAATGTGATACTACAAGCATCCTATAAAACCAAACTGCAAGTTGCAGGTCAGGAGGTGATAGTATTGAAGGAAATTCCACCTAAAATGTTGAGATCTAGAAAGGATTATGCATTTTTAGTGGATGAACTCGCCAGATACAATACAGATGGGAGGTTCCAGCTGGATTAGTGGTGAACTACTCAGGACAAAGATATCGTCTTAACTCAGTTTGGAAGGCTAGAGAATTTTACAGCAATGTACTAAAGGCTGGATACCCTCCATCTCCAGGATTTAGAGAAAGAAAAGAAGCAGGAGAGGCCACACAGGAAGATATCCAAGGACCAGTGGATGCAGCTCAAGCCTTGAATCTTCTTGAGGAGACAGAAGAAATAATGGAGCAAAGACAAACTCGAGCGGCTACTAAACGTAAGGAACAAGAATTAAAGATGCAACAAGCTCAGACAACAATCCAAGAAACTACAAACACAAATACAGAAGCTGTAGGGGGAGCTAGACCAAAGATGAAATTCCAGGATTTCCAGGTGGTTCTTAAAAAGCTTCAGGGAGCTGAAGATGACAATTAAATTTTTAACCTGGAACGTGAATGGTTTAACTCACCACAAAAAAGGAAAAAAAATATTCCACTATTTGAAACAATTCAAAAATGACGTAATTTGCTTGCAAGAAACACACATTAGAACAAATGACCAGAAATATTTGATGAATGCAAGATTGGGACAACATTTTGAGGCATTTGCTCCGGAGAAGAAAAATGGAATGGAGTATTGGACACCAGGAAAGACAAGAAGGGACTATTGCAAAATATCCAAACACGAGCAAGATTACCTAAATCTTTCTTTGATATGATGGATGATATGGAACTAAGAGACATTTGGCAAGAACAGAACGTTAAAGAACAGGACTTTACATTTTTTTCTGATAGGCACCAATCCTTCTCTAGGATTGATTTTATATTAATCACAAATGATTTTCTTTCTAGGGTGAAGAAGACGAAGATATGCCTGAGAACTTTAACAGATCAAAACCTGGTTTGGATGGAACTGGAATATAGAAAGGGATCTAGAAGGTCTTGGAGGTTAAATGAAAATTTATTTAGATATGAGAGAAATGTCAATGAATGTAAAAAACTGTTGAAAGAATATTTTGCTTTTAACATGAATAAGGGAACATCTATGGAAATGGTTTGGGATGCAAGTAAAGCGTATATGAGAGGAGTTTTAATAAACTTAAATAACCTATATGGACGTAGACAGGGGGAAAAATGAAGGGAATTAGAAGAGGAGATAAAGAAGAAAGAGCAGGGGCTAATATCTAATCCAGGTGATAAGAAGACAAAAGAGGCAATTACCTTACTACAAGCGCAATTTAACATGTTGATGTCAGACCAAGTAACAACTAACCTATTATATGCTAAACATAATACTTTTTGTAATGCAAATAAACCAGGCAGATGGTTAGCATATATGTTGAGGAAAAACAAAAATCTCGTACTATACAGACAATAGAATACAAAGGTAAAGAAGCCTACCAACAGGATATGATTAAAAAGGCTTTTTTAGAATTTTATACAAGACTGTACACTGGTGATAAAATACAAGGCTTAGACATAGATAGATATCTGGAGAAAGAGAAAATTCCCATAGTTACAGATGAGCAAAGGGAGAGATTGAACCAACCGATAACTATGGAGGAAATCCTCCTGGTAATTAAGCAGAAGGCCCCTGGTACAGATGGATTTACAGCGGTTTATTATAAAAACTTACAATTAGAAATGGTAGAACCTCTTAAGGAACTATTTAACAAAATTCAACTGGAAGGAAGGGTACCTCCATCTAACAGCCTTTATCTCCCTGATTCCGAAAGAAGATCAAGATCACAGTCAGCCAAAAAAGCGAAGGTACGATGCTAAAGTTAGTTAGTTTATTTTAGTGTATGATTGTTAAATGTTTATACCCTGTATTTGCTCTGGGAGGTTGGGGGGGAGGGGGGAGGGGATGTGAGATTGGGGGGGGGAGGGAAGGGGAAAGGTATACAATTGTAAAACTTATTAAAACTTTTTAATAAAAAAAAGAAATCCCCTGTTTATTCAGTAATGTTTGCACTGATACTTTGCAGAAGGCTAAGGAGGCTCTATTCTGAAGTCTTAGGAATTCAAAGGGAATTTATGCAATGAGTGGTGATCCATACTCAAAAGTGAAAAAATCCTTTTGGCATGTCAATTACTTCTGTCATACTACAGTTTCTACACTACAGCTCATTTCATATCTCAAAGGCACTTCAGTTTTCAGAAACAAACCGAAAAGCCTGGCAACGGCACACCATTTTTGTTTTACTGCTCAGTAGGAGATTTTCTTTCAGTCTTGAGTTTTCAGATTTTATCATTGCAAAAGACTCATCTGCACAGTTTACTTTCCAAATTCAGTATACAGGTGAAAGTGTCTTTGTCTGAGAGACTGTATTTGTGTCTGTCTGTCTGTGTGTGTGTGTGTGTGGTGTGTGTGTGTGTGTGAGAGAGAGAGATAAGTAGCATTGTCAAAAGGAGTGTAATTAATCACATATTAAATTATTTTGAAGAGCCAACCTACAGCTCCTGCTCCATTGTGGGGGGGCGGACAGTCACTGAATTCAGCAGGATCAGTTTTGGGAAGAAATTGGTATCTTTGCAAATGAATAAAACGTCGATAAAGTCATATTATCTTCACAGACTGAAACAAGAATAACCGGTTGATGAAGATAACCACATTCCATCCTTATTTCCAAAGTAATCCTAATATTCACCACGGTCGATGTTTAATAGGCATTACGCTCCCCCTTTCTGTCTAAAATCAGAACTGCCGGAAGCAAACTTGCTTTGCAAAGATGGCAGGGGGGGGCGGAGTAAACTACTTGTTTTCAGTTGTTCTCAATTGAAGGCAAGCATCTTCACCTTCCCACACAGGATCACTCCGTCGTCTCCTCCCCCCTGCAGAGCACACTTTCCCCTCGCTACGTGGAAGAAAAGAAAAACACAAGTATAAAATGGAAGCGTCGACATCGACCCTCCTGCATTTCGAAAAGCCAACTGTAAAATTCTTAAAGAAAAGATGGAAACAGCCTGGAGATTATTAAAGGTGCTCACAGGTTACCTGCTTGTTCCCAATCAGCTACCTCACTGTTGCCCTGGACTGGCGAGGCACCGTCAACTTGCATTCATAGTCCTCCAAGGGCAGGAAACCGGCCGGAGGAGAGCCAAGTTAACACACCGTGAAGTCAGTCCTTGCTTACCTTTCCCGTGTCGCCTTCTGCTGCTGCCGCTGCCGCCGCTGCTGCTGCTGCCGTCACAGCACCGGTTTACCTTTCTGTGCCTCTGCGTGCTCGCAAAAGAAGTCTTCTCAGCCATCCCACGTTGAAGGTCGGGAGAGTCTTTCGGATCTAACTCGAGAAAGGGGGAGGGGGGAACGAGTTACTACTGAAAAGGATGGATGCCTATAAAACAACCTACGGAAAATCTGTCGTGCCAGTCCTGGCGCAGATCTTCTTCTTGTCCTTCTCGAGCAGGGACCCAAGTGGAGCCTCTTGCTGGCTCAGCTCCGGAAGCTCAGTGAGATTCGAAGGGAAGCGATTCGCAAGGAACGCTAGTTGGATGCCCTCCCCATTTTGCAGAAGGGTGAG
This sequence comes from Thamnophis sirtalis, assembly GCF_051295495.1. Taxonomy (NCBI): domain Eukaryota; kingdom Metazoa; phylum Chordata; class Lepidosauria; order Squamata; family Natricidae; genus Thamnophis; species Thamnophis sirtalis. The sequence continues at coordinate 62,794,573 of NW_028261388.1, forward strand.
GGATGGAAGTGGGAGAGACTTCAAAGATAATATAAGACAATGACAGAAAAAGGGGACCAGAGTCCAGACCTTACAAGCAGCGTCATCAAATATGTTTGCCCCGTTTCTGCACATGCGGTATGTTTATGGGATAAGGTTATGCTGTTTTAATGGTAATAGAGGATGTGAGGAGGACTGAAAAAATAGGGAGTGCCACTGTTGATATTAAATGGTTTTCAAGGCTGCTATTTAAATGCACTGATAAAAAAAATCTGAAATATCACTTAAGATGTCTCATATAAATAGGAAAACAGATGCATAATGCTCTTGGAACAGGTTGCTTCTGTTTTGGGAATATTTTGGATCATGTGGAGCTCCAGGCAGAAAGATCCATGTGAAATAGGGGTATTGCTGATGCCCCTGATTTACATTTTTTTACTATTTTATATTTTTGCTTATCATGCTCTAATAAATCATAATTGAGTAGATTCACATTATTTACTAAATCATATACCACAGTATATGCTAACTCCAAATTAAACAAGTCAAGCTCAACTCAGTGGAGACTTGGTCCAGTTATTTTAAAGGATACAATTATATGGCTCTTTTTTTTTCCTTTGCTGTAAAATGTGTCCTGTTTAAAATAAATATAATCTCACCCTGTGATGCAGAGCTCATCAATTCAAATCAATGTCTTCTCTACATTTTTTTTTGCCAAAAATTTTTATTTTCCATTTTCATAACACATAATCACATGTATATTATTACATAGACAATATCATGTTGTAAGAAAAGACAATATACATGTGCAATCATATTGCTTTAAAGTCAAGCCTAGTATACTTCCCCCCTCCCCCCGAACTCCCACAACCTACCCCCCCCCTGACTTCCCAGAACCCGTACACGGTATAGATATTTAACAACCACAGTCTAGGATGTATTGAGGAAAAAAAAAGAATAAGAAATTAATAACATCTTTGCGTTGAACTTAGCTCCTCCTTGCTAAACTAACTTTAAACAATTTAAATCATTCCTAATCTTAAGCATAGGCTATCTGGAATTTCTTAGTCCCATATTTATTTTGTATATAGTTGATCCATTTTTTCCAGTCTCGTTTATATCTCTCATTCGAATGGTCTTTAAGATATGCAGATATTTTAGCCATCTCAGCTAAATTTGTGACTTTCAATGTCCATTCTTGGATTGTAGGCAAATCTTCCTTCTTCCAGTATTGCGCCACCAACAGTCTTTCTGCCGTTATTAAATGCAAAATCAGGTTAACCTCTACCGCTGTACAATCAGTAGTTATACCTAACAAGAATAACTGAGGAGTAAACTTTATCCTTTTTTAAGAACATTTTGCATAATCCACCATATTTTTATCCAAAATGCCTTAACCTTTTGGCAAGTCCACCATATATGGAAATATGTAGCATCGAGAGAACCACATCTCCAGCATTTGGGTTGTAAATTCGGATACATAGAAGCCAACTTTTTAGGATCTAAATGCCATCTCTAGAACATCTTATAAAAATTTTCTCTCAGGTTTTGGGCTTGTGTAAATTTCACATTTCTTACCCAAATTCTTTCCCACGTATCCAACATTATTGGTTCTTCAATATTTTGAGTCCACTTTATCATGCATTCTTTAACTAATTCTGTTTTGGAATCCATCTGTACTAATACATTGTATATCCTCTTTATATGCATTAAGCTTTGATATCTTATTTGTTTAACTTTAAATTAAAATTTGGTTTAGAGGCCATTCCAAGTTTTATCTTCGACCAATTAGTAAAACTCTGCTAGCCAGTTATACAGCTGTGAAGCGAGGTGATAAATCACTCCTTTCCTTTGAAGTTTTAAAACTCCATAGTACTTTACAGAAAGTTTCAAAAGATAAATATTGTTGCGAAGCAGTTCATTGAGCTCGTCGCCATTTTAAGTGTCTCTTTAATAGCTAGGTTATCGGAAGAAGGTCTTGTAAAAATGAAGCTAAGATTTGAACAAACAATTAAGGGTTCGCTCATACCAGTCCTGCTCGCCTTGAAATCAATAAATCAAGTTTTGTTCTGAGAAAGAGAGAGCTTACTTCGTGCTGCAAATGCAGGTGGAATTCCCTGGCACGGAGACAGTTCTGCCCTCAGCTGGCCCCCCTCTCCTCGCACACAAACTGCGATGATCAGATGGCACTTGCTCAGCAAAACCCGCTCACCTCCTTCTCTTGCCTGAAGAGTAAGGTAAACAAACTGCCAGACGTCCGATAGATGATCGTCCAACAGATAACGCAACCAGGAATTTGGGAGCAGCTATATTAAGCTGCTTCCATCAGTAAGCCCCTCCCCCTGTCTTCTCTACATTTTAACTGTGTGATCACAAAAGACATACTTTGATATACTTTGTATGGACAACTATAATGAAATATTGGACTCATTTATACAAAATACAGAAGGTTAAATAAAGCATGGTAGTGTGTGTGTGTGTGTGTGTGTGTGTGTGTGTGTATCTGGCCACATGGGAAAGAAAAACTGGACAACTTCCTTACACACCTCAACAGCCTACACCCCAAAATACAGTTCACCATGGAAACAGAAGTAAACAACCAACTTCCCTTCCTGGATGTCTTAGTCTACAGAAAATCTAATGGCTCCCTAGGACACACCATCTACCAGAAGAAAACACACACTAACCACTATCTGCACGCACTCTCACACCACCACCCAACCCAGATGAACTCCGTAGCCAAGACACTCATCTCCAGAACAAAACACTTAGCTGATGAACAACACCTAAAAACCGAACTACACACTCTCACTAACGTACTGACATCCAATGGATTCCAAAGAAATAAGATTACCAACCTAATCCAAAAAGAAACCCCCACTGAAATCCAGGACAGAGAACAAGAAAACAGAAAAGCCCTCCTCCCATACATAAAAGGCACCACAGACAGAATCAGCAAAATCCTCCACAAACACAACTGTCAGCCTCTGCTTTGCTGCTGCTTCGGCTGCCATTGAAATGGGGAGGGGGGGCATGGTATTTGGGAGGGGACTACTAATTGTGCTGGAGGAAGATTCTGGAGTTTCTGCTGCCTGTCTTACTGCGCATGCGGAGGAGGTTTCCCGCCAAGGCCAACGGCACCGACATTCCATCTTTGTGATGCCTTTCGAAGTTATCTCGCACCTGACACTTGGGAGAATTATGATTGGACTGTGACTGGGATGCCAAGGGGTGGGGAATGAGTTATTCTATATATCATTTGCTTTCGCGCCTAAATAATCAGTCTTCACTTTGCTACGCTTCTGTTCATTTATAATTAGTAAAAGTACACTTGATTTCTATCAATGGAGTCTTGTGGTTTTCTTTCCTGATTACCCAATGAAGGAGTGCTGGCAATAAGCGAAAACTCACTCACACCCCACCAGGAGTTTTCAACCTACCGTGGGCGGTGTACTCACAAGAAGGAACGAAGAAAATGTCATTGCGAGCGAGCGATGAAGAGGAGACTGAAGGGGAAACTGCAGACCCATCTTTACCTGAAAGGCTGGCTGGCCTTAGAGTAGAAGAGCCTGCGGTTCGCCCCCGATGGACTTTGGGAGTGGGGCAAAGAAAGGATTCTGAAGAATTTAATGCAGGAGTTTTCCAGAAGGAGACTGGAAAAAAAACCAGTGGACTGGGAGGAAGCTATGACCGAGCAGAAGACCCGAGGGAGAGTGATGGAAAGGGAGCAAACGGAAGAATTTGAACAAAGGTACTCCATGCATAAATTTACGGAGGGTGAAGAGGCCGAGGGAGGATGGGAGCAAGCAAACCCAGAAACAGCCTCCCCCCCCAGCCAGGGCTGCTGCCAGAGTAGCCCCCCCCCCAGAAGATGCAGAATGGCAAAAGTCCCTCCCTTAACAGTAAGATATAACAGTGATGCCAAGAGGTTGGGCCTTTTCGTCATTCAAATTTGGAATTACATGGAAATGTATGGTCCAGATTTAGAAACCGATGAGATGAAGGTGAGAATGGTTTTACTTTCTTTGGAAGAAAAGGCGGCCAATTGGATGGTGAGCTTACACCAATGTAATTCCCCTCTCCTGAGGAATTTTGATGACTTTATGGCTGCACTGAAGAGGAGGTTTGATGATCCGCTGATTGAGAAATGCGGGAAGGTGAATTTATGGCCCTAAAGCAGGGAAATAGACCAGTGGCTGAATATGTTCAGGAGTTTCAACAGCTTTCATCGTATATGAGGGGGTGGTCTTTAGAGGCCCTCCTGGATCAGTTTGCATTGGGATTAAATGAGGACATTTACCAACAATGCGTTAACAGACACCTTCCCAAGCGAGTTGTTGCTTGGTATGAAAACGCAGCAGACGTTGATCTAGATTTGATTAGACTTCAACGTGCAAAAGAGGAAAAAGCGGAGAGGTCGCCCCCCCCCCAGCTCAAAAAGCCCCATTCCGCATCAGGGGTGAAGGGAGGGGAAGCTCCGCCAGCAAGACCAAGCCTTTCACATGCTTCTGTTGTGGGAAGGGAGGCCATTGCGCCGTGAATTGCCGCGCTAAACTTCCCCCGACTGCCCCACCCCCTGCCAAGAGGGAGGGGAAGGCAAGCAAGGCCCTGGGAAAGAAGAAGGAAGCTGCGTACGCTGCTGAAAATACCCCCCCAGCGTTTCCAGCCGAAGGTGGAGGAGGAAGCGGACGTGACCACCAGCTCCTCTGATGAATCCGATGACGACGCCTCGCCTCGTTGGGTGAGTTCAAATAAAGGCCCCATGTTAATCCCAATTGAGCTAAGGGTGCTACCTGCTGGTGCAACGGAGCAGCTTTCCGCTCTCCTCGACTCTGGCTGCTCTAGATGTATGATTAGTCCAGCAATGGTTGAAAAATTGGTATTGAAGTTGAGGACTTTGAAAACCCCTATTGTTTTTTGCCAGATCGATGGGTCCATTGCAGGTGGGGGCCCAGCCCATTTTTATACTGAACCTCTAGAAATGAAAATGGGCACCCATTTAGAATTAATCTCTTTTATTGTGGCACCTGGGATGGACAGACCCCTTATTTTGGGACTCCCCTGGCTTCGTAAATGGAACCCTCGCATAAACTGGAGGGAGGGGTGGCTGCGCATTCGGACCAGCACAGCCCCAGACGGGGAGGTCTAAGCCTCAGAGCCTGCTGGCTCTGGCCCCACTTTGGCCGCCAGGGGCCAGGAGAGAATTGAGGGGAAAGAGAAGATTCCAAAGGAATATTGGGACCTGAAAGGAGTTTTTAGTGAAAAATCTTCCAATAAGCTTCCGCCCCACAGACTCACTGATTGCTCCATCGAGATTTTGCCTGGGGTACCGCTTCCAAAACCCCAAATATATTTTATGTCACCCAGGGAGATGGAGGAAGTTTATTGACAAGAACTTGCAAAGGGGTTTCATTGAACCAGCCAGACCCAAGGTGGCTGCCCCTGTACTATTCAGAGAGAAGAAAGATGGCTCTCTTCGTCTCTGCATGAACTTTAAGAACCTTAATTCAATCTCTTCCCCAAATCTCTACCCTTTGCCTCTGATGAAGGACATGCTGGCCCAACTGGGGAAAGGCCGCATTTTTACTAAACTGGACTTACAGGAGGCATACTATAGGGTCCGGATTAAGGAGGGGGACGAGTGGAAGACTGCTTTCAACTGCCCCCTGGGTTGCTTCCAGTTTCGTGTAATGCCCTTTGGCCTGCAGTTTTCATGCAATTAATTAATGAGGTTTTGCATGACCACCTCTACAAGGGCGTTATCGTATATTTGGATGATATCCTTATTTACACGCAAAGACATGATGAACACGTCAAGTTGGTCCGCACTGTCCTAAAGAAACTCCGAGCCGCGGAGCTTTATGCCAAGTTGTCCAAATGTGAATTTCACCAGGAGAAGATAGACTACCTTGGCTATCGCATCTCCCACGCAAGTGTGGAAATGGACCCCGCTAAAGTCAAGGCGGTCACTGAGTGGGAGGTGCCCCGTACATGCAGACAATTGCAGAAGTTTTTGGGTTTTGCCAATTTCTATCGTCAGTTCATCCCTTCTTTTTCCAAAATTGCACTTCCAATCACTAATTTGTTGAAGTCCAAAGGTGGACCGAAACCCAAGCCTAGCAAGCCGTTGAATTGGACCATGGAGTGTCAAGCTGCTTTAGAAAAGTTGAAATGACATTTTGCTGAGGAGCCAGTTCTGAAGCACCCGGACATGGACAAGCCCTTCGTCGTTCAAGCTGATGCCAGCAACGTGGCGGTGGGGGCCTTATTGCTTCAGACCAACGACCAAGGTAATTTACAACCTTGTGCCTACACCTCTCGTAAACTCACGGACACAGAGAGACGTTGGGCGATCTGGGAGAAAGAAGCATTTGCTGTTCATTGGGCTTTGGCCACATGGCACCACTTCCTGGAGGGCGCTAAGCACCCGTTTGAGGTGTGGACTGACCATAAAAATTTGGAGGCTTTGAGGACTCCCAGGCAGCTCTCCCCTAAGCAGATGCGCTGGGCTCAGCATTTCAATCATTTTAATTTCACACTTAAGTACATCCCGGTGGGGAAGAACTTCATGGCTGATGCTTTGTCCAGACTCCCTCAATACAACTGCTCTAAGCTCAGCATTGTCCAGCCCGTTGTTCCCACGTCAAGCCTCGCTGCTCCTGTTGTTACTAGGCAACAGACACGCTCTAAGGTGGACGTGTCTCAAGATTTTCTTTCCGACCTCAAGAAGGCTCTTCCTCAGGATGATTGGTTCCAGCAGCATCAAGGTGAATGCACCATGAGGGATGATTTGCCATGGATTGGGGTGAAACTTTATGTCCCTGCCTCTCTTTGTGTCGTTGTTTTTCAACGGGCTCATGATTCCAAGTTGGCAGGGCACTTTGGATTTGTGAAGACGCTGCATCTGGTGAAATGGCAGTTTTGGTGGCCCTCTTTGAAGAAGGACATTGAACTTTATGTCGCCAGCTGTCCCGTTTGTGCGGCCGCTAAACACCCACCGGGGAAACCGCAGGGTTTGCTCCAGACTGTAGCTCACCCTGTCACCCCCTGGAAGGAGATTTCTATGGACTTCATTGTCGAACTTCCTGAGAGCCAGGGGCACACTGTCATATGGGTGGTTATTGACTTGTTCTCCAAGCAAGTTCATTTTATACCTTGCCTAAAGATTCCTTCTGCAAAAGCCCTCGCTAAACTATTCATTTCTCATATTTACCGTTTGTACGGCGTGCCTGATCGCATCATTTCTGATAGGGGCGTGCAATTCACCTCAGTCTTCTGGAAAGAATTTCTTAAGCGCATTGGCTCCGCCCAAGGCTTAAGCTCCACCCACCACCCTCAGACTAATGGGGCTTGCAAGAGGACTAATTCTGTTCTGGAACAATATTTATATTGTTTCATCAATTACCAGCAAGATGATTGGGTGGACTTGTTGTCGCACACGGAAGTGGCTTATAATAATTCTGTACATAGCAGCACTGGGTTCACCCCTTTCTGAGTTGTGTTTGGCCAGGACTTTGTTCCTATTCCCTAAGTTCCTCTTGAGCAGCCACAGGTTTCATCCATCTCCGAGTGGAGTGAGCATTTGCGGCATATTTGGCCTTTGGCACTTCGTACTTTGGATGCTGCGCATCGTGCGCATAAGAAACAGGCTGATAAGAAACGTGCTCAACTTTATCACTACAAGGTGGGTGATCAGGTTTATCTATCCACAAAGTTCCTTCAAACTACACAGAAATCAAAGAAGTTGGGCCCTAAGTATGTGGGCCCATTTCCCATAATCAAAGTCATCAATCCTGTTTCGGTTCGCTTGCAGCTACCCAAGCACCTCAACCGTGTGTATCCTGTTTTCCACGTTAATCTCATTAAACCTGTTCGTTTTTCATCTTTACGTCCGCCAGTGGATCCGCCACCTGCCCCCCTATTGATTGATGGTGAACAGCATTTTGAAGTTCGAGAAATTTTAGACTCTCGGAAACGATGGAATCGGATTCAGTACCTGGTGGCTTGGAAGCATTTTCCCCAGTCTCATGCCGAGTGGGTGGACAAGTCCCATCTCCGGGCCCCGCAACTGCTCTGCCAGTTCTATTCTGCTTATCCTGACAAGCCCTAGTTGTCTCTCCTTCCTGACTTCCCCCCCCCCATATTTTTCTTTTTCTGATTTTTGTTGTTCATCTGTTTGTTTGTGTTTTGTCGTTTTCCAGATCTGACCGCCTTTTTCCGGAGGAGGGCCAGATGTCAGCCTCTGCTTTGCTGCTGCTTCGGCTGCCATTGAAACGGGGAGGGGGGCATGGTATTTGGGAGGGGACTACTAATTGTGCTGGAGGAAGATTCTGGAGTTTCTGCTGCCTGTCTTACTGCGCATGCGGAGGAGGTTTCCCGCCAAGGCCAACGGCACCGACATTCCATCTTGGTGATGCCTTTCGAAGTTATCTCGCACCTGACACTTGGGAGAATTATGATAGGACTGTGACTGGGATGCCAAGGAGTGGGGAATGGGTTATTCTATATATCATTTGCTTTCGCGCCTAAATAATCAGTCTTCGCTTTGCTACACTTCTGTTCATTTATAATTAGTAAAAGTACACTTGATTTCTATCAATGGAGTCTTGTGGTTTTCTTTCCTGATTATCCAATGAAGGAGTGCTGACAACAACATCAAGACAGCATTCTGCACAAACCGAAAAATATCCACTATCCTAAGAAACCCCAAAGACAAAATTGTGTTAGAAAATCAAGGAGTATATGAAATCCCATGCACCACCTGCACCACCACATACATCAGACAAACCAACAGAAGAATAAGTGCACGCATTGAAGAACACAAGAATGCAATCAGAAAAGAGGAACCAACTTCTTCCCTGGTCCAACACCTTAAAGCCACATAAAATTGACTTTAAAAAGACCAGAACTATTGCCAAAGCTGAACACTTAACAACAGAATAATCAGAGAAGCCATCAAAATAGAAAAACGCCCACACAGCATGAACAAACGAGATGATACCTCCCACCTACCAGCCATTTGGAAACCCGCCCTTATTGACAAATGAGTCCCTAACACGAGGAATGACACCAGACCCACACTCACAAGAGCCACACTGGATGTCACCACCACACATCCACGCAGAAAGCAGACTTAAACCCACACTGATGATGAGGCACGACCAAGGACCAGAAGCCAGACCGCAACCATTAGCCACTTTAAACTCCTCCAATCCATACATGAAGCAGATTGACACTCACCAAGAAGAGCTGGCATGGCCACAAACACAAAGCCCAACAACAGCACTGCAGCTCACCAGCTCAAATCCCCTGGCAACTCAGACTAAGCTGAGCACAAATCCCCAACCAATCAGAACACACCACCCAATCAGAACACAGCCAAGCTCTCACCCAATCAGCTCAACTCCCCACTGGCAGTTAAAAGGAAGAAACAGCTGAGATCTCACATTGCTCCTGGAAGCACGAAACCAAGTAAACAAGCCTGAAGATGACGAATGAGACTTTGTTGAAACGTCGCCAAGACACTTCCAATTTTACGTGGGAGAAAACCCGAATAACCAAAGACCTACATCATTCTCTCTCTCTCTCTCTCTCTCTCTCTCTCTCTCTCTCTCTCTCTCTCTCTCTCTCTCTCTCTCTCTCTCTCTCTCTCTCTCTCTCTCTCTCTCTCTCTCTCACACACACACACACACACACACACACACACACACACACACACACACACACACACACACATATATATATATATATATATATATATATATATATATATATGTTTTCTGAGGTTTTCGCGGGTGTTAGTATGTAGGTCTCTAGTTGTTCGGGTTTTCTCCCACGTAGAATTATAGCAATAGCAATAGCAATAGCAGTAGACTTATATACCACTTCATAGGCCTTTCAGGCCTCTCTAAGCGGTTTACAGAGAGTCAGCATATTGCCCCCAACAATCTGGGTCCTCATTTTACCCACCTCGGAAGGATGGAAGGCTGAGTCAACCCTGAGCCGGTGAGATTTGAACCGCTGACCTGCTGATCTAGCAGTAGCCTGCAGTGCTGCATTTAACCACTGCGCCACCTTGGCTCCAAGGTGAATTGGAGATGTCTTGGCGACGTTTCGACGAAGTCTCATTCGTCATCTTCAGGCTGCTTCAGACTACTTCAGGCTTGGTGTTTCCAGGAGTAGTGTGAGATCTCGGCTGTTTATTCCTTTTAACTGCCAGTAGGGGATTAAATTTAACTGCCAGTAGGGGATTAAACTGATTGGGTGGGGGTTTGGCTGTGTCTTGATTGGGTGGAGGTGTGTCCTTATTTGGTGGAGGAGTGTTCTGTTCTGATTGTTTGGGGGGTTGTGTTTCATGTGAGGGTAGGGGGTTTTTTAAAGAGGCTAATTGTGCTTTTGCAGTCTGGCTTCTTGTTCTGGGTCGTGCCTCCTCATCAGTTTGTGTTTTTGTCTGTTTTCTTTGTGGATGTTTTTTGGTGATATTCTGTGTGGCTATTGTGGGTGTGGGCCTGGTCTCATTCATCATGTTTGGGACTCATTTGTTAATAAGGGCAGGTTTCCAAAAGGCTGGCAGGCGGGAGGTATCGTCCCGCCTGTTCATGCTGTGTGGGCGTTTTTTCTATTTCAATTGCTTCTCTGATTATACAGTTGTTGAAATGTTCGGCCTTGGCGATAGTTCTAGTCTTATTGAAATCAATTTTATGTCCTGTGGCTTTAAGGTGTTGGACCAGGGAAGAAGTTGGTTCCTCTTTTTTGATTGCATACATAAAAGGCACCACAGACAGAATCAGCAAAATCCTCCGCAAACACAACATCAAGACAGCATTCTGCACAGACCGGAAAATATCCACCATCCTAAGAAACCCCAAAGACAAAATTGAATTAGAAAATCAAGGAGTATATGAAATCCCATGCACTACTTGCCCCACCACATACATCGGACAAACCAACAGAAGAATAAGTGCACGCATTGAAGAACACAAAAATGCAATCAAAAAAGAGGAACCAACCAACCAGAAGCAATTGAAATAGAAAAACGCCCACACAGCATGAACAGGCGGGACGATACCTCCCGCCTGCCAGCCTTTTGGAAACCTGCCCTTATTAACAAACGAGTCCCAAACATGATGAATGAGACCAGGCCCACACCCCCAATAGCCACACAGAATATCACCAAAAAACATCCACAAAGAAAACAGACAAAAACACAAACTGATGAGGAGGCACGACCCAGAACAAGAAGCCAGACTGCAAAAGCACAATTAGCCTCTTTAAAAAAAAAACCTACCCTCACATGAAACACAACCCCCCAAACAATCAGAACAGAACACTCCTCCACCAAATAAGGACACACCTCCACCCAATCAAGACACAGCCAAACCCCCACCCAATCAGTTTAATCCCTTACTGGCAGTTAAATTTAATCCCCTACTGGCAGTTAAAAGGAATAAACAGCCGAGATCTCACACTACTCCTGGAAACACCAAGCCTGAAGTAGTCTGAAGCAGCCTGAAGATGACGAATGAGACTTCGTCGAAACGTCGCCAAGACATCTCCAATTCTACGCGGGAGAAAACCCGAACAACTAGACACACACACACACACACACACACACACACACACACACACACACACACACACACACACACACACACACACACACACACACACACACACACATATATATATATATATATATATATATATATATATATATATATATATATATATATATAATGCGCTGGGCCTGCTGGACCTGGATAGGGCGCATGTGCGGAATGGAAAATGGTTGCCCAAGCTAAACGCTTGGGCTTGAGAGGAACAAAGGACAAACAAATTCGCAGGACTGAGTTGCTGGATTTTACTAAAAAGGAGTCCCTGCAGGAGATTGACCACCGGACAAGCCAGGGAAGCAATTATCTGGAGGGGGTCACTCTTGGGCAGCCCCTGGACGGCATTCCTGTGTTTCCATACCTCTTTGCTGACTGGCGGTGGCATTCTACAGATGGCGGTGGTGGCGCTCGGGCAGCGAGTGCTTCTCGGCTGTGCTGCTGGAGGGAGGTTTTTGACCTGTGCTGGGCCTGCTGGACCTGGGCTGGGCGTTGTCGGAGTGGTGGTCTGCGCCTCGCCCCGAGGAGGGGGCGGTGAATTGTTGCAACAATGTGTGCTGCGACTGGGCAGCTGGTTCTTGCCACTGCCGCAGCTCTCCAGGCCTCCTCCCCCCCTCCTTCTCTCTTGGTGCGGCCTTCTTTTACTTGGTTGTTGCCGCTGCGGGGCTTTCGCGCTGCCTGGTACTCTGCTGCCTGACACATTGCTCGTTCTTTACTATGGTCAGTGTGGCCAGCGCTATCTGCTGCTCCCTCAGGGGGACCATCTTCGACAGCACCTCTTCTGGGTCAACGACGAGCAGCGTGGGGGACGAGGCCGTGAACTCACCATCTGTTTCAAACTGACGCCTATCCCCCCCCTGCAACCACTCCAGCCATCTTAGATTCTGGGCCCTTGGGCCACTTTTGTATTTTCCGGACTTACAAGAGGGGAGAGGGACTGAGGAACTCTCCCTCCTTCATCATCTTTGGTTCCGACCTCCAAATCTGCACCAACCCCTTGAGTGGAATTTTTAAGATCTGCGCAATTTTCTGTGGATGGAGTGTGTATGGTATGAATGTTGATGAATGAACCCACTTAATTTTAACTAATTTTTATTACTGTGCCATTGTATTCTTGTATGTTTTTAATTGACCATAGTGGGGTATGTATGAGAGAGTGACTGTGTGCATATATGAGAGGACCGAGGGCGCAGCCTGGTGCCCCCTCCACTGAGTGCATAAGCAGAAGTGGTAGGGGGCCCAGGCCTACCTCTCGTACTAGAATGAATGATAGATGCGGCCTGCTGGGAAAAGCGGGAGCCATGGGAGGGGGGAGTCTACGGGGATGGGGGCGGGCCAGAGCATCCCGGTCATGATGGGGAGGGGCAGGTATGACGGGAGCTACAAGGCTAGCCATTACCGGGGAAGGAGGGCTCGCTGCGTCACAGCGATCCCTTGTTCCGGCCCTGAAAGCTCAACTCAAGGACCTGGTGGCAAGAGAAGCCAGGACCCTGGTCTCAGGTTGTTGCTGCTAAATGCCAGGTGTGTGATTCATAAAGGTCCACTCGTCCGGGACTTAATACTTGATGAGGGGGCAGACCTGGCATGTATTACTGAAACCTGGCTAGGCCATGAGGGAGGAGTCCCCCTCTCAGAAATGTGCCCAGAAGGGTTCCAGGTGCTCCACCAACCACGATACCAATAAAGGGGTGGGGAAGTGGCAATTATTATCCGAGGATCATTAGTTCCTCGCAGGATCCCTGCTCCGGAGATTGTGGGGTGTGAGTCCCTTCTCTTGAAGTTGGACCTAGGGGTTCAAGTGGGCTTGCTTTTGACATACCTACCTCCCAGCTGCGTCACAACAGCCCTGCCTGCGCTCCTGGAGTCTGTAGCCGGGTTGGCGGTTGAGTTCCCCAGACTGATAGTACTGCCGTCCCTAGGCGAACACTCTGATGGGGCCCAGGAGTTCATGGCTTCCATGACAACCATGGACTTGACCCAGGTAATTCAGGGTCCGGGTCATAGAGCGGGACACACGCTCGACCTAGTGTTTATCTCGGGGCAGTGGAAATGTGATCTTGAGTTAAGGGGAATAGAGATCTTGCCCTTGTCATGGTCAGATCACTTCCTGTTGAGGCTTGATTTTCGGAAGCTACTCCCCCACTGCAGGGAGGTGGAACCGATTAAGTGGTTCCGCCCCAGGCACCTGATGGACCCGCTGGGATTTCAGAAGGAGCTTGGGGAGATACCTGACTCTCTTGCCCACAATCCGACAGAGTCCTTGGTCGCTGCCTGGAATACAGCGGCGACTGGGGCGCTAGACCGGATTGCACCTTTGCGGCCTCTCCGCGGCAGTGGATCCAGGAGGGCATCTTTTTTTACCGAGAAACTCTGGGAGATGACGCGCCAAAAGAGACACCTAGAGCGACACTGGAGGGCTAGCAACTCTGAATCCGACCAAACACTACTAAGAGCCTTTATTAGGACTTATTTAGTGGCGATGTGGGTGGCAAAATGTGCACATTTTTCTGCTCTTATTGCATCCGCAGAATACCGCCCAGCCGCCCTGTTTAGGATAACCCGTTCCCTCCTGAAAGGGAGGGCACGGGGGATGCCTTACAGGGACGGGCTGAGGAGTTTGCTCAGTTTCTGTTGGACAAAATCACTCAGATTCGGACAGACCTTGACTCCATTTGAACAGAACCAGCGGAGATGCCGAGGGAGGGTCTTGCTCAGACTTCCTGGAGTGAGTTCCAGCTTGTCACCCCTGAGGAAGTGGACAAGACCATGGGAGCGATGAGTGCCTCCACCTGTTTACTGGATCCGTGTCCCTCCTGGCTGGTTTTGACCAGCAGGGAGGTAACACGAGGCTGGCTCCAGAGAATTACGAACGCTTCCTTGTGGGAGGGATCTTTTCCACAACCTCTGAAGAAGGAGGTGGTAAGACCCCTCCTCAAGAAGCCTTCTCTCGACCCAGCTATTCTTAAAAACTATCGTCCAGTCTCCAACCTCCCTTTTTTAGGGAAGGTTGTTGAGAAGGTGGTGGCCCTCCAACTCCGATGGACCTTGGATGAAGCAGATTATCTAGACCCTTTTCAGTCTGGTTTCAGGCCTGGTTACTGCACCGAAACTGCTTTGGTCGCACTGACCGATGATCTCTGGCGGGCCAGGGATAGAGGACATTCCTCTATCCTAGTGCTCCTTGACCTCTCAGCAGCCTTCAATACCATCGACCATGGTATCCTTCTGCGACGGCTGGAGGAGGTGGGAGTAGGAGGCACCGTTGTACGGTGGTTCTCCTTTTACTTCTCCGACAGGTCACAGTCGGTGTTGGTCGGAGGGCAGAGGTCGACCCCTAGGCCCCTTAATTATGGGGTGCTGCAGGTGTTGGTCTTGTCCCCCCTCCTATTTAATATCTACATGAAGCCACTGGGTGAGATCATTTGCCGGCACGGGATTAAATACCACCAGTACGCGGACGACACACAGTTGTATCTGTCCACCCCATGCCAACTCAGCATAGCGGTAGAAGTGATGTGCCAGTGCCTGGAAGCTGTTAGGGTCTGGATGGGAGTCAACAAACTCACACTCAATCCTGACAAGACTGAGTGGTTGTGGATGTTGCCCTCTAAGGACAGCCCAGCTAGTCTGTCCCTAAGCCTGGGAGGAGAAAATTTGCTCCCCTCAGAGAGGGTCCGCAACTTGGGGGGCCTCCTGGA
Source organism: Thamnophis sirtalis (assembly GCF_051295495.1). Classification (NCBI taxonomy): domain Eukaryota; kingdom Metazoa; phylum Chordata; class Lepidosauria; order Squamata; family Natricidae; genus Thamnophis; species Thamnophis sirtalis. The sequence continues at coordinate 62,809,859 of NW_028261388.1, forward strand.
TCCATAGCTGACATTAGAACATCACCTGTCAGCTGTGACCAGGGGGGCCTTTGCCCAGGTTTGCCTGGTGCACCAGTTGCGGCCCTATTTGGATTGGGAGGCGCTGCAAACAGTCACTCACGCCCTTGTCACCTCAAGACTGGATTACTGTAATGCGCTCTACATGGGGCTGCCCCTGAAAAGTGTTCGGAGACTACAATTAATCCAGAATGCAGCCGCATGAGCGATACTGGGTGTACCAAGGGTGTACCAATATTTTACCTCTATGGGGAGGAAACCTTCCTGTTCACCAGATCCTATGAAAAACTTGATAGAAAGATGGCAGCTCCGATCAAACTTTAAGGCCAAAACCCAGTCTGAAGATGGCGAGTGAGACCTCATTGAAACGTTGCAAAGACAATCTCAATCTTATACGGGAAAAGACCCAAATACAACAAGACCAGCATACACACACACACACACACACACAAACAAAACATACATACACACACATACATACATACATATGTGTTGTGACCCCCCCCTTCCAACCTGCAAATCACCCAGACACAGGCTTGGCTGTTTGCCACTCTTTAATCATGGAGTTATCGACTCCTTTGGCTGAAGGCCCAGACAAGACTCACATGCAAGAATAGTTGGCAGCAACAAAAAATCCAACAGGCACAGATACAAGATAGAGTATTCCAATACTGTTTCAAACGGTTGTGTCCTGCAAATGACCCCTCCCAACTTCTCCACTTATCTACTCTCTTGGGAGGGGCCAAGCCACAGCCACCTGGCCTTCATTATTGTCTCTGAGTCTGTCTCCGGAGCTGCTGCTTCTGTTTCTCCGCCCTTCTTGATCTTGCATCAGGGACAAACTGCCTTGAATCCTCCCCCTGCTCCATGCCTCAGGCGCCTCCTGGTGGCCAACCAGCCTCTCTGGTCCCTGCTCTGAGTGAATCCTGCCCAGGGTCCTCCACATCTTCTCTGGCAGACTCATATGGTTCCTCGCTATCCGAGTCCATCAGCAGCTCAACCGGATCCTGCTGGGCCACAACAATATCCCTCACCACAGGGCCCTTCCCACGGGACTGACACTCAGGGTGTGGCCTCAAGGGGTCTCGGGCATGGTAGGCTCGTACCAAAGCGGGGGCATGCACATCCGTCACATCGGCCCAAGTCCCCTCCGTCCAACCCATTGTCCTTCCAGTCCACCAAGTACTGGAATCGTCCCTTTAGCCATCTCGAGTCCCAAATCCAGGCCACTTCGTGCGTTAGCTGCTTCTCCGCCTCATGCAGTGACAGCTGGGGCAGAGACGGTCGGCAGAGAGGACAAGCTGACCGGTCAGGGATCAGGAGTGAGCGATGGAAAACCGGGTGCACTCGCATTGAGTGTCGCAGGGTCAGGTGATAGGCCACTGGATTGATGATGGTCTCCACTGGGAATGGCCCAAGATACCGGTGGTCCAACTTCTTAGCTGGCCGGTGGAACAGAAGATGCCGCGTGGACAGCCACATGCGATCCCCATAGCCAACTCCAGCATCGCATGCTGAGACTTATCTGCCACCCTCTTGTAGTCCTTCTTAGCTTGCTTTAGACAGCGGCGCACCACTTGGTGGATCGCCTGGAGCTCCGAGAGGAAGTCATGCATTGTGGGGACCGGGGAGTCGACTGGGGTAAGAGGGAAAAAGCAAGGGTGATACCCGACGTTAGCCAGGAAGGGTGTCGTCCATGTGGAGGTATGCTGTGAGTTGTTAAACGCAAACTCCGCCATGGCTAGGTACTCCACCCAGTTGTTCTGCTGCTGATTCACAAAGCAGCGCAGGTACTGCTCCAAGATCCCAATCACCTTCTCTGTCCCACCATTGGTTTCGGGATGGTGTGCCAAGGACAAACAAACCTGGACGTCTAGAGCCTCCATCAGCCCTTTCCAGAACTGGGCCATGAATTGCATCCCACGGTCCGACACGACCCGATCGAGTAGGCCGTGCAGCTGGAAGATATGCTGGATGAACATGTGGGCGGTGGCACAGGCTGTCGGCAATCTCCAACATGGGATGAAATGTATCATCTTTGTGAGCATGTCCACCACCACGAAGTCTGTAGTAAACCCCAAAGACGGAGGCAGTTCCATCAGAAAGTCCATGGACACAGCTCCCTAGGGTCTGTCTGGAGTCAGCAATGGCTGGAGCAGGCCTGGAGGAGCTCCTGTCACTGACTTGGCCTGCCGACACTGTACATAAGAGGTGATGTACATCTGTACATCGTGTCATAAGTGGGGTCACCAGAAAGTACGGGAGACCAGGTTCAAAGTCTTGAAAAGGCCAAAATGTCCCGCCAGATTATCATGACACTGGGAGAGAATAAGTCCCCAGAGGGGCCCCACGGGCACATAGAGCCAATCCCGGTACCTCAAGAGGTCATTGTCAAAGGTCCATGAGGAGGCCGGCCCTACCTCTGCCCTCCATTGCTCCACCCACTCGTCACACCACTGTACATCCCATATCTAAGACCATAAGTGCATGGGCTCATGAACTGCAGCGAAAGATTTGATGGGCAAAACTGTCCGGAGTTGAAGCAGATCTGCAGTTTCAGAGTACTCCGGTTTCCGGGACATGGCATCCACCCTTTGATTTTGCGCATTTGCGATGTAGGTCATTCTGAAGTTGAACTGGGCAAAGAACAGAGACCACCGGATCTGGCGCTGGTTCAACTTGCATGCCGTTTTCAGGAACTCTAGATTCCTATGGTCCATCTGGACCTCGACTTGATGCCTGGCCCCCTCCAGGTGATGCCTTCAGGCCTCAAATGCCACCTTAATGGCCAATAACTCCTTCTACCAGATGGTGTAAATGTGCTCAGAAGGGTTGAGTTTCCGTGAGAAGAAAGCGCAAGGGAAAAGGGTACCACCAGGGGCATGAGTCTGCAGTAACACCGCACCCACAGCAATATCAGACACGTCCGCCTCCACCACAAATGGATGATGGGGATCAGGATGCTTCAGGATCAGCTCCTTCATGAAGGTGTGCTTCAGGGCCTCAAACGCGTGTTGTTCCATGGGCCCCCAGCAAAACGACACTTTCTTCTTCAGGAGCCAAGTGAGGGGTGCGGTCAGGAAAGCGAAGCTGGGGATGAAGGTCCAATAGTATTTGGCAAACCCGAGGAGACACTGGACATCCTTCACTCGCCGAGGAGGTTGCTAACTGTGCAACGCCTCTACCTTGTCTGGCTCCATCGCAATTCCTTCAGGGGAGATACAGTGCCCCAGGAACTCGATGGTAGTCTGCCAGAACAGACACTTCTCCAGATTTGTGAACAAACGATGCTCCCAGAATCGTTGCAGGACCAGGCGTAGGTGCTGATAATGATCCTTCCGAAAAGTTGAGTAAATCAAAATGTCGTCCAGGTAAATTACGAGAAACTGATGCAAGAGGTCCCGGAAGATATTGTTCATAAAGTGCTGAAAAACTGCCGGGGCATTGGTCAATCCAAACGGCATGACTGTGTACTCGAAATGTCCGTACCGGGTGCCAAAGGCCATCTTCCATTCATCCTCTTCCCAGACTCGGACCCGGTTATAAGCGCCATGCAAGTCCAGTTTCATGAACACCGTCGCCTCCCAGAGCCGCTCCAACAACTTCGGAATCAGGGGCAGTGGGTAACGATTGCGCACCATGATGGCATTCAAGCGATGATAATCGCAACAGAGTTTCAGATCCCCAGTCTTCTTTTTGACGAACAAGCCCAGGGAAGACAGTGGTGAAGACGAGTGCCAGATAAAACCCCAGGCAAGGTTCTTGTCCAGAAAGTCCCGCAATGCGGCCAACTCCAGCTCAGACATGGGCAACCCACAGGGAGCTTCACATCTGGTACCAAGTCCATGGGGCAATCATAAGGCCAATGCAGCAGCATTTGGTCCACCTCCTGCTCACTGAAGACATCTGCGAACTCCGCTAAGTCCGGCGGCAAGGACCTCCTGGGCGAATTGAGCACCTGGCCTGCACAGACATGATGGGTGTGATTGACACATTGCAGGGACGGGAACGTCACCAGGTTCTGGGACCAATAAATCTGAGGGTCGTGCGCCCACAGCCAGGCCAAGCCCAGGACCACAGGGAATGCAGGCCCGACGCAATGTAAAACTGGATGGCCTCCTCATGATCTCTGAGGACCAGGCGAAATGGCTGTGTGGCAGCCTTGATAGACCCCGACAGAAGCAACTGGCCATCAATGGTCTTGACCAGCATCAGTGGGTCCACCGGACACAGAGGGACGGTGTACTTGGTCGCAAACGCCGAATCCATAAAGTTCGTGGTAGCCCCGGAATCAACCAGGCCAGAATCCCCGGCAGACTACCAGACAGGAGAACGCGTTCTTCCAAGATCAAGTGCCGGGGAGGGCCGTCAATCTCTGTCTCAGTGTGTGCCCAACCTAAGGTCTCCCTCAGATTGAGCTCCGCCCATTTCCCGACAAGTTGTTCCATAGCTGAGGGGAGGCCCCAGACCTCGCAGCCCCCCTACTCTTCTTGGGGCAAACCATGGCCAGGTGTCCAGGATCCCCACAATAGAAGTACAACCCCCCTGCGCACTGTCTCAGTTCGTGACAAGTGGGGTTTGGCGCTACCCAAATCCATGGGCTCCTCCCATGGAGCTAGGGTCTCCTGCAGGATCGGCACCCCACTGGTCTCCTTGGACGCACAACAAGGCCCTCGCCTCTGCAACTGGGCGTCTATCCAGAGACATAGGTGGATCAGCGCGTTGAACATTGGTGGCCTATCCACCCGCACCAGCTTATCCTGTAGGTTGTCTGACAGCCCATCTTGAAAGATGTCCATGAGGGCTGCTTCATTCCAGGCCGAAACTTGGCTAGGAAGCCGGAATTCACTGACATAGTCCTGCAAGGAGCCTCGGCCCTGCTGCAGCGTCTTGAGCAGTCTGGTGGCTGTTTCCTCCTTAATGGGGTCCTCATACATGAGTCTGAGGTGATCACAAAACCCCCTGAAATAGTTCAGCAAAGGGCTAGCCTGGGACAACAAAGGACTAGCCCAACAAGTTGCAGAGCCTGAGAGCAAGCTGATAATAAATCCCACCTTAGTCCAGTCAGTGGAAAAGTCCTCCACTCTCAGACTGATAAAGCGCTGGCATTGTCCCAAAAAAGCTGGAAACATGGCTTGGGTGCCGTTAAATTTGTCAGGAACAGCAACCACGCATTTCCTCTGAGGTTGGGGGTGGAATAACAGGCCCTTGAAGCTGAGCTATCTGGCCAGCCAGCAAAGCCACCTGCTGTGCTAGTTGAGCGTTTTCAGCACGGAGCTGCTCCATTGTTGCTCACTGTACCTTTTGTTTTGTATGGGGCAGGACACAAACTGTTCTGACCGCCCCCCCTTCAACCTGCAAATCACCCAGACACAGTCTTGGCTTGATCTTGCATCAGGGACAAACTGCCTTGAATCCTCGCCACTGCTCCATGCCTCAGGCGCCTCCTGGTGGCCAACCAGTCTCTCTGGTCCCTGCTCTGAGTCTGAATCCTGCCCAGGGTCCTCCACATCTTCCCTGGCAGACTCATATGGTTCCTCGCTAGCCAAGTCCATCAGCAGCTCAACTGGATCCTGCTGGGCCACAACACATATGTGTGTGTCCATGTGTGTGTGTATGTATGTATATATACACACATACACACATACATACATACATATATGGTTAAGTATTATTATGTAGTTTGGTAATAAAATGTCTGAAAGCTCAGAGAGCACCAAGGAACCCGCAGTACAACCCTGAACTACAAATATTCTCTTTTATCGGTTATATAAGTATATTAGAAATCTATATATGCTCATATAATATTTGCATCAGATAAATAAATGTAGAGCAGCCACTGTTTACTGTTATAACAATATTTTTTTTCTTTTTGTTTTTCTGTTGTATTTTTGTCACCTTTTAAAAAATCACATGTAATGCATTTTGATAAAATATGTATTTTATTATTGTTGTGTGTCTATGGAGATTCTCAGTCACCCAGGTCATGGTTTTTCCAAAGGTGCTCTTTTCAAGAGGCAACTGGACTTTTTGGTTTTTCTTTGAAGTCATTTTGCTTCTCATCCAAGAAGCTTCTTCAGCTCTTACTGGATGGAGGGGAATGGAAGGATTTATACTCCTTGCAAATATCTGGTCATTTGCATTCTTTTAGTAGGTCATTAAGGTCATCTGGAGGTTTAGGGAAAGATGGGAAAGAAAAAGAACATAAATACATCAAGGAAGTCCTCAGAACATGTGGCTATCCCAAGTAGGCCTTCACCAAATGTCAAAAAAGACCCTACAGGAGCTCCTCTGTAACAGACAATGACAAAAACAATAAACAAAGCAACATTGTAATTCTGTACATTGCAGGCATATCAGAAAAGCTCAGGAGGATCTTCATCTAACATAACATATGTTTACACTTCAAACCCAAGAACTATGGTAGAAGCTTATCCACTCAGACAGAAACTGAGCAATGTGGTATATGTAGTACAATGCAGCGAGCCATGTGCAGATTGTGTAAATTGGGGAAACGAAACAACCATTTCATAAATGCATGGCACAACATAAAAAAACACATCAGGACTAGATTCAGCAGTCCATTTGCATTTAAAAGACACAGGCCACTGTTTTGAAGACAACAAGTCCATATTGAAAGTTGGTTTGAAAGAGAGGTCAAAGAAGCCATCTATGTCTAAACTGAACAACCCTCTCAACAGAGTGGGAGGGATATGACATTAACTATCTCCAATCTACTACACAGTCCTTTCAACAGTTCCAGTAAGGCTCCACACCAATTTGCACCACTAAGGTGACCATGATGACACAGATAAACCTCCAGGTGACCTTAATGACCCGCTAAAATAATGCAAATGACCAGCTATAAATCCTTCCACTCCCCACCATGCATCAGGGCTGAAGAAGCTTCTTTGATGAGAAGCAAAATGTCTTCAAAGAAAAACCAGAAAGTCCAGTTGCCTCTTGAAAAAAGGACCTTTGGGACATGATTCTTTTGGGTTTTTCTTTTCTTTTTCAGCTTTATTTTAAAAGCAATAAAATAAAAAAATGAAACACATTAAGCCATAGTATACACAGTTTGTTTTTGGTCTTCTATAGGATGTGAGCTGCACTATGGTTTAAAGTTTAGTATATGTATATATTAGTATATTAGTTTAGTATATTAACTGCTGTTAATGCAATAAAATGCTTATGGAAACTGGATTTTTATGAACATCATCATATATTGTAAATTAGATTGTAATTATTCCAATTTTCAGCTTAGAACATTAAGACACCAACTCTGTAATTGAAGGATTGCTCCAGACATTTATACAGGAAATGGTTAAATACTATGAATAAAAAGTGAATATTTAAAAAAAAATCATCTTCCAACTTACAACTAGTTGCTTAATGACCATTCACATTTATGATAAATATGGAACGAGTGCTTTACAGCCTATAAAGTACCACCTGACTGCTTTAAATGGTTGCAGCACCCCTCACATGGTCATATGACTACATGCTAGCTGCTTGGCAACCAGACACCTTTACAACAAGTCACCTTTACAACTAGGCATGGTCACATGAACTGGAAACCAGTAAAAATCAACCATTCAAATGAATGGATTCACACTTACAACTGCCACATTCATTAGCAACCATGGCATTCGCTTAATGTCAGTCACAAAAAAAGCTTGTAAAATCACTTCCAGTCATATAGATGCCTTGACTTATGACCATAATGGCTGAAAATCGTATTTCTAGTCTTAGTTGTGATAGTAAGTCGAGGGCTACTTGTAATGTTTTTTAACATTTGTTCAGCCATGTATGTATGTATAGTTGAGAGCAGGGGTGGGCTCCTGTACCAGTTGATACTGTTTCACTTCGTGCACACTTTGGAGGAGCACGCTTTGAACCGGAGATGCCAATCAAGAGATGCGAGTTCAGCAGCTGTGAGATCATAGCTGGCTTTTTTAAAGTTATAATTAGGAGTCCCATTATTATGACCCTCTTTGCAAGGACTCAAATTGAATCAAAAGTCAATCATGTTGTGGTCACTGTTTGAAAAGGTTCTTTAACTTGTAAGCCATAAATTGAGTTCAGACTGTTACAGAAGATGAGCTCTAAGCAGTTTTTGAGCCTAGTGTTATTCATTACCAACAGCCTCAGAGTTGTAATAGCATTGTACAGGGTTGCATGTATAGGTTCAGTTGTACATTCATTTAGGGTCCAATTAATTAAAGGCAAATTGAGGTCACCAAGAAAGATAAGGGGGTGCATGCAGGAAGCTATCCATGTTAGTAGTGCAGTTAGCTTGTTCATATGACCAAGCTCATAATCAAGGGCTCTGTAACATAGCAAAAAACAGATTGTGGTATTTAGGGACAGTTTGCAGACAATGGTCTCAGGAAGAGCAACATTAATTGCATAACTCTGTAACATTAATCTTTTTCATATCTAGGGACTTTTTATAGAAGATGGAAACACCACCCCCACTATGGTTTTCATGGTTAGACTGGAAAATGTGATAGTCACTTACTGTGATAATGGAGTCAAGAAAGGATTCATTCAACCATGTCTTGCAGACAAAAATGAGGTCAAATAAGGCCATATTTAGTAGCAAGAGGAGTTCAAGCATTTTGTTTGTGAGACTTCTTGCTTGAGTAGAGAGGCCTTTGAAGGTGAATGGGAGAGGAAGGCCCCTATGATTGAAGACTGAGAAAGAATCTGGAAAGAGTTACAGCTGAGAAGATAATGATGAGTATAAAATGTGAAGGCCCATTACACCCTTCTTCCAGTCGAAGTGTCGAGGTCTGGAAAAGGTGGAAAAACTAAATATTTTTAAGACAGAGCCTTGATAAGGTATGTGTAATAAAGTTAAGTGTTGCCATTGGATCTATTTAGTTTTATTAAGTTGCATTTATGAAGATAAATTGATAAGGATGAGACAAAGGAGAAAGCGATGTTTATGGACTATAGACTCTAAATCTCTTAAAAGCTCAAGAGCTCTTTTTGCATGGTTGGATGTCAAAACACAGTAAAAGTGTGGAAAGTGTTTGGTAAAAACCCAAAGTACGCCTTAGATCTTCAAAGTTACACCTGATTCAAGTGGAAAAAGCCTTAGAAATGGAAGTGAGGAAAAAATAGCCTGAGAAATCACTGACTCAATCAGATAAATTTGATGTTCTCTTACAAGAGTTAAGAGAAATGAAGATAAATATAAAGGAGGATTTGAAGCAAAAAAAAAATGATAAAATGGATACTATGGATGTAAGAATAACAGATTTGGTGAAACAAAGTCAGGATATGACACGAAATATTACAGAAGTGAGGACTCAGCTGGGAGAACATGATAGGGTGTTAAAAAGCCATATAACTATGATGCATCAGGTGAAAAAGGATTTGATCAAGATACAGGACCGTCAGCACCACTCAAATTTATGAATACATGACTATCCAGAAAAAAGTGAAGAAAATGAAGCAAAGTTGATCCAAGAAGTATTGACCTGGACTACCTCGATCCTCCCAGATGTCCCCTTTACAAGATATGATATTGATGTAATACATAGAGTCGTCCCCAAAAAGGTTGGGAAGAAAATTGCCAAGAGACATTGTGATACGATTTTGGTCTTACACAAACAATAGAACAATTGATGCATAAATTGCATAACATGGTGTTGATAGTATTTTTCCAGATTTAAGTAGTGAGACTTTATAATGGAGGAGAGATGCATCAAGTTTCTCAACTACTGAAGAAAAATAATATTAATTATAGCTGGGGTTATCCAATTTTTTTTTTTTTTGAGATTTTCATATGGTGGAAGATCTTACAGAGTTGAAACAAAGGAGGAGGCGATGGAGAAATTAAGGGAGCTCAGAATTATCAATAAAGAAGAGTTCATGGAGCAAATCCATGATTTTCCAAGAACCACCGAGAGCACCGGCAGGCTTTGCGGTCTACGCAACCCCAGGGACTGGCTGAGGACTTCCTTGCCACCACTCCTCGGGCTTGCATAAACCGCAAAGCCTGCCAGTGCTTCGCAGGCAACTTCACGAGGCATGCCGAAGGGTGGCAAGAACCACCAAGAGCGCCAGTGGGCTTTGTGGTCTACGCAACCCCAGGGACTGGCTGAGGCCTTCCTTGCCACCACTCCTCGGGCTTGCATAGACCGCGAAGCATTCCAGCGCTTGGCAGGCAGCTTTATGGGGCATGCCGAAGGGCGGCAAGAACCACCAAGAGCACTGGCAGGCTTCATGGTCTACACGAGCCTGGGGCATGGTGGCAAGGAAGGCCTTAGCCAGTCCCCAGGCTTACATAGGCTGCAGCCCACTGACACTCAACTGAGGCCTTTTTTGCTGCCACCCCCCCCCCCAGTTTTTGGTCTCACCTGGCTGGCTAAGCTGCCTCAGCTCCATGCCAGGTGAGCCTACCTGACTGGGTTGTCCCTGTGTGCCTCCATTCCAGCTTACCTTCAGCTGCAGCATCTGGCCTGGTCACCTGCTACCTACATCCATTCCAGCATCTATCACATTGGAAAGCTGCTGATTCTGCCTGCTGGTAAGTGGCTGTTTTTTTCTTTATGCTTTTACTGTTTTTTTAAAGGACATTTAGTTGTTAATTTTTTTCAGGAAACTTGGTTGTTTTGAGAAAATGTTTTTTTAATTTTTTTTACTATTTTAGGAAATGTTTTTTTATAGAATTTTTTATTTTTTTTCAGGAAATGTTTTTTTAAAGAAATTTTATTGCTTTTAGGAAATGTTTTACTTGTGAAACAATATGTTGCTTTTAAATGTGCAGGTCGGTGTATGGTTTGTGAGATTTTGTGTGTTTCTGTAGTGAGTGTGAATCACTACAGGAATAAACACACAGAATCTTGCAAAGCTGCCTTGCACCAACCTGCACATATAAAAGCTGCCATTTTGAGGCACATAAAATTTATGTGCCTCAAAATGCCTGTTTTTATATGTGTAGGTTGATGCAAAGCAGCTTTCCAAGATTTTTTGTGTTTCTGTATGATACCTGGTTTTTGAGGTAATTGTGAGGTGGTTGCTTCTTGCAGCAATCACTTTTTATGTACTCCATGGCTGCTTTCATATGTTGAGCTGTGTGCTGCTTTGTGAGCTCCTGCAGCTTGATGGATTTTGATGGTTTCTGATTGCTCTGCTTTTGTTTTCCTGTTTTCCTGGGTTAATCTTGGTCCCAGGTCTTTTGTCTTTCCTATCCTGGGGGTTAGTTAGTCTTGATTCCTAGCTGCAATTGGCAGCAAACCTAGGTTTGTCCCCCTGATCCAGCAGCTGGAAAAGGTATGCATGGGTTATGGGGGAGGGGGAGAAAGGAATTCAAACTTCATCCTCCTGGTGCAGTGCAGGGCTTTTGGCAAAGGCTGGAGGGAAGGGCCCTGGCTCGCTCATGCTCTCTCCCTCCCTAGTGTAGTTTGATGCATGTAGAAGCTCACATTGCCTTTTGCAAGCCTGCAGTCAGTGAAGCTGGGCACTGGTGGGGGCTGGCTTTATCCAGCTGTGGGGGGGGAGAGAAATGGATGGGGGCCTGGGGAGGAAGTCATTCTTCCTCCCCCCAACAGCTGGATAAAACTATGCAAAAAGCCAGCCCTGAGCGGTGCCCAGCTTCATCGACTGCAGGCTTGCAAAAGGCAGTGTGGCTCCACCTGCAATCAAGTTAGACTGGGGAGGGGGAGCATGAGCGAGCACTGAGGAGATCACAGGAAGAGGTAAGCCAGACAAAGGGGCACACAAACTTTCCCTCAGCCCCCTTCTTTTGGAGGGCTCCAATCGACTTCCCTCTGGCTTCTCTACCTCTCCTCCAATCCAACGTTTGTGTGTGTGTGAGAGAGAGGGGGGAGGGGGGAAGGAGGGGGGAGAGATATCCAATCCAACTTCTGTGTGTGTGTGTGTGTCTGAGAGAGGGGGGAGGAGAGAGCTATCCAATCCAACTTCTGTTTGTGTGTGTGTGCACGCGTGTTTGAGAGAGGGGGGAGAAAGGGAAGGAGGAAAGGAGGGTGGGAGAGATATCCAATCCAACTTCTGTGTCTGTGTATGTTTGAGAGAGAGAGGGAGAGAGGGAGGGAGGGAGGGGCTGTCCAGTCTCTTCTTGAACACTTCCAGTGTTGGAGTACCCAGAACTTCTGGAGACAAGCAATTCCACTGGTTAATTGTTCTTACTGTCAGGAAATTTCTCCTTAGTTTTATGTTGCTTCTCTTTTTGTTCAGTTTCCATCCAGTGTTTCCCCCCCACCTTCTGCTGCTTTGGAAAATACATTGCCCCCCTCCTTCTTTGTGGCAACCCCTTAAAAGCCTGTTGTCTATCACACTCTTGGGCAAAGCATTTCTTCCTTTCAATGGTCCATGAAAGTACATCTATAGTATGTAGATAATAAGGTCAAAAAAAGATAAACAACATTTTTACAACTATAGATACGTTGAGACTGGGTGTGCCCACCCAGTCACATGACCACCAAGCCACACCCACAAAACAAGCCACACCCACAAAAACAGTAGTAAATTTTTTTGTTGCCTATGTATAATATATACATAATATTCAGTTCTTTCCCGCACTGGTCAGCAGGAACTTCGGAAATCCCTCACCTCAGAGTTGATCTTGCTCGATCGTGGACTGAAAGGCCCTCAAGGAGCACAAGGCCAGCTCTTTCAGTCCCACCAAGCATTGTCTCCAGGCAAGCTCAGTCACCTTATTTGAGGAGAGATGATAAATCTCCTGGCATAACAAGACCGATCGAGCTTTTCAGGCTGGTCATTCCAATATAAGGCCAATCACAGGCGATGCAGCCAAGTCGGAGCAGTGGGACTTCAAACTTAAGCAGCCCTGAAGTACCAAGAAGACACACCCTGCATATGTATGTGCATACATGTGGGGACATTTCTTTCAGGGATGGAGAGAATGCATCAGCATTTTAATTTTTCAGCTGTTTTTTTTTTTACAATAGATTTTTTATTTTAGTAGCCATTAAAAATAACAATGCTATAAAAAAAATCAATAGAATTAATACTTTAAGGATTGCTTCAAAGAATTTTGCTGCTTTCATCACCTGGACTTTGGTCATGCTGGTAGAAGCATTGTGCCACTGGCTGGGTCACAGGCAGTGAAGTAATATCTAAGTTGACCTCTTTACTTGATTCTACATGTCACACTGCCTTGAGTGACCTCATCACAAAATGGAAACTTGTTCACTAGCCCATATTCATGGATCTGTCAAAGTATCTTCTTTTATGATTTGCTAGATCATCCTAAATCTTTTCAAAAGATCAGAAGGCTTAAATCTATAGTTACAATATTCCTTTACAAATGGTAAATTTTACATGTATATTTATTATTTAAAAGACTTTAAGGCAACCCATATAAACTCTTAAGTATCCAACAATAAACTGACAGATAACAAAAGACAAAAAATATTTATTTTTTTATTTTGGATAAATTGCTCAAATTTACAGTTAGGGTTCAGGCTGAGTGGCATTTGTCTACATTGCTCTTGTAAATAACCAATGAAATCTGAAGAGAAGCAGCATGGTTCTCCTGATCCTTAGAGTTTGATAAAGGGACCATTGCCACCGATCTTGGTTGAGGTTTCTCTGCGCCACATACAACATAAAATTCACAGATAGTCCTCAACTTACAACCATTTGTTTAGTGACCATTTGATGTTACAACGGCAATTAAAACAGTGATTTATGACCATTTTTCACACTTATGACCATTGCAATGTCCTGGGGTCATGCTCGACCATCATGGATTTCGATGAAATTTGGTGTGAACACGCACACACGTCCCCAATGAACATTGGTAAAGTGTTATGTTTGCTGATGCAATATTTGTGGACATATAGTCATTTGTTTGACTTCATACCACAGCTTTCTACAGTATAACTCTGAGGTTTCAGCAACTTTGAGACATAATATCTCTGGCAATATTTTGTTGAGAGAAACAAAACTTGGCCATCTTGTACAACTTGTTGTGCTCTATCAAACAAAATAACAAAAACATTATCATGCGTGATCTCCATCTAGATAAGTTGGGTTAAAGTTGGCTGAAAATGATTGTAGCTTGAAGAAAAGTTGAAGTTTGGCTTTTTATATCTCTGTATAGCAGTGACGTACAGTCAGGGGAGGCAGGGCCTCACCACTGTCATCATGAAAAGAAAAAAAAATTAAAAGGAAAAAGGCCGAGGTAGTTGCTGCCAGAGTCACAGTGGCTGACTCTGCTTAGTGCTTAACTGTTTAAAAAAGCCTCTAAAAAAAGTGGCCTCTACAGGAGGAGGCGAGAGAACCACCTGCCTCATTTAGTCTATCTTTATGATCACTTGAGCAGAGTTAAGCAAGGGTTAAAAGCCAAAAAATTCCTTATGAAGATGAGGCATGTGGTTCTCTCGCCTCCTCCTGTAGAATGCTCAGGCATTCTCTCCTCTCCGCTCCTCTCTTCTCTCCTCTCCGCCCGGCACGCACCCCACTGACTAAAGCGCTTCCCTTTGCTCACCTGAGCTCTGCTCAGGCGGGCAAAAGAAAGCGCTTTAATCAGTGGGGTGCCGGGGGAGAGGACTGCCTCACCAGTCATAAACTTCACCGCACATCACTGCTGTATAGTAAAGTAAGTATAGTGAGTAAAGGTATGAGAAACGTGAAACTTTGTCTGTAATAACTTACCAACACAAGTTTTCAAATACAAAATTTATATCTACTGCTTTCCAATAATTCACAAATTGAGTATAAAGTTGATGGCTTTTGTAAAAATGCCAAAAATAGGGTATTTTCAGCCTGCTTTTATAAAAAAAAGATCTTCTAGAAACTCTGTTAAATCATTGTCATTAGAAAGAGCATGTTTCAAACCCCCTAAAAAAGTAGGTTTGGTGTTTCATCACTGGCATATAAAGCCCTAAAAATATGGACAAAGTTGAGGACGTTTGGTAATGTCACATGCATTCCATTGTTTTGTCTTGTTTGTTTTATATAGACATCATTACTACTATTATATTGCATTGGTCCATAGTGACATTGTCACTATCAGTTCAGGCACTTGACCAAGCAACCTCATCACCACAGCCCAATAGCAGTAAAATACCAGCCACAGGTGGATTTCTTGGTTCAGGATACCAAGCCTGTAGTTTGGTTTCTTCCTTAAGGTTCCAAAGCCTTGTGTTGGTATCTGTCTGGTTCCCAAGTTGTTAATTGGGCACTTATCCTAGGTTCCCAAGCCTAAAGTGGTTCCCAAGCCGAAATCCATACTGTGCGTACTGCCAAATTCCAATGATCGCTTATTTATTATTGAATTACATGTCATGTTCTTTAGTATCGCTTCTGGGAATTGATACTGTCAACAGATGATGTAACTGAAGGCGCTGTAAGCAGGCAAATAAGATGTGGTTCTGGAACCCAACAACATCTTGTCTTTCAGGCCAATAAAATGAATGAACAGGGCCTTGCGGATGCATAAATGTTACCAATGCTTCATTTTGTTCGATCAAAATTTCTACAACATTGCCCACCCACCATTTTTTGTCATAAATGCAGGCAACATAACAACCAGGAAATATGTCAGCCAATTTTAAATTTGGATCAAAGGTATTGGACATTTTGGCCACAAAGTTAATCGTGTCATTGGAAACTTTGCTAACAGAAATCAAATTTGAATCAACTGGCATAAACTGGTGATGATCCCTTGTGTCAGTTATTGTGCTGCTAACTTTCCATCTTTCTTCTTGCAGTATACTGTTTTCTTCTATTTCTTCCTTCGGAATGTATATATATTTAATTCCATGAATGTTTCTGTCGCAAAAGTTGAATAGATCTGTCGATGTCAGTATTTGGTCGGTTGATGGTCGCTGGAGACTGGCTCGAGCAGCCAAACATTTAGTTGTGCCGCCAACTCAATCGCATAATGATTTGGTGAAACAAAATCACATGGTGAAACATTCACAGAACTTAATATATACACGTTCCAAAGGAAGACATCAAAGAAAGCAGGATGCTTTCCTTACCAATGTTCATTGGGGACATGTGTGCATGTTCACACCAAATTTCATTGAAATCCGTGATGGTCAAACAGGGCACTTTTCTGAAATCAGACCACTTGACATGGAATGACCCACTTCTGACTAAGTCAGTAGGAAAGCGAGATTCACTTAACAATTGTGTTACTGACTTAACTGCAATGATCCACTTAACAACTGTTGCAAGAAAGGTCGTAATATCGTATGTTGCAGTGGTGGGTTTCAAAAAATTTTAAGATGTGAGGTAGTTAAAAAAGTTAAATATCTTGGAGTTAATATTTTAACCTCAAACGGGAAATTATATAAGCATAATTATGAACCACTTTGGCATAGTATACAGATGGAGATGAAAAGGTGGGAGAAACTGCATCTGTCTTTGCTGGGTAGGATTGCGGCAGTGAAAATGAACATTTTACCAAAATTTTTATTTCTTTTCCAAATGTTACCAATACTCAAAAGAGATGCGAATCTTTTAGAATGGCAGAAGGGTATCAACAAATTTGTATGGGCAGGAAAGAAGCCGAGGGTAAAGATGAAAATAATGCAAGATGCACGTGAAAGAGGATGATTGAAATTACCTAACTTAAAATTATACTATGATGCAGTGGCATTATCTGCAATTAGTGATTGGACTCATTTAACCAATGATAGAATATTGAATATCGAGGGACATGATTTGGTATATGGCTGGCATGCTTACTTGTTATTTAACAAAAAACTGGATAAGAATTTTAAAAATCATATTTTAAGAAATGCTTTATTGCGGGTCTGGAAAAAATACCAACATAAACTAAATGATAAATTGCCCATGTGGGCAATTCCTAGACATGCAATTGAAAATATGAATATAGAACAAAAACACAATAGAACCACTTACAGACAACTTCTTATTTTAGAAAGAGGGGTGTTACAATTAAAATCTTTAGAGGTACTTAAAGAAGAGAAGGTAGTTCAAACATGGTTTCAGTATGGTCAACTACAGGCCAGGTGGAAAATAGATCAAAAAATTGGCTTTGTAAAAGTTGAGGATAATTTGTTTAAACAAATAAGAGATCAAAGCTTAATGCATATAAAGAGGATATATAATGTATTAATACAGATGGATTCTGAAACGGAACTGATTAAGGACTGTATGATAAAATGGGCTCAGAATATTGAGGAACCAATAATGCTGGACACATGGGAAAGAATTTGGGTAAGAAATGTGAAATTTACACAAGCACAAAATCTGAGAGAAAAATTTTATAAGATGTTTTATAGATGGCATTTAGATCCCAAAAAGCTTGCTTCTATGTATCTGAATGTTCAGCCTAAATGCTGGAGATGTGGTTCTCTTGATGCTACATATTTTCATATATGGTGGACATGTCGTAATGTTAAGGCATTTTGGATAAAAATATGGTGGATTCTGCAAAATATCTTCAAAAGAAGGATAAAATTCACCCCCCAGCTGTTTTTACTAGGTATATGTACTGACTTTATAGCAGCAGAGATTAATTTGGTTCTGTACTTAATAACGGCAGCAAGACTCTTGGTGGCGCAATACTGGAAGAAGAAAGACTTGCCTACAATTCAAGAATGGACTTTGAAAGTTATAAACTTAGCCGAAATGGCAAAAATTTCAGCATATCTCAAAGAACATTCAAACGAGAGATATAAACGAGACTGGAAAAAATGGATTGATTATACACAAAGTAAATATGGGACTAAGAAACTCCAGATAGCTTATGCTTAACATCAGTAGTAACTTAAACTGTTTAAAATTTGGGTAACAGTAAGAAGCTGAGCTCAATGTAGAGATATTTCAGACTGTGATTGTTAAAAAGTTATACCGTGTATGGGCTCTGGGAAGTCAGGGGGAGGGAAGGGAGGTGGGGTTCTAGGGGGAGGGGGGGAGGGGGAAATATAATATGTGTTAAATTCTAAAGTACATGATTGCACTTGTATACTGTGGCTTTTTAATGTTAGTGTTAAAATAGAACAAGCTGAATATATTGGAGGTAATAGAAGTACACTGAAGGGAGGAGTTGAGTGAAAGAAGAAGGAGGGTGGAGAGGGTGAGAGAGAGGAGGAGGAGAAGGAAGGGAGGGAATGGATTAAGAGAGGGAGTGATAGAGGGGGAGGGGAAGTAGGTAGTAGAGGGGTATGTAAGAAGGAAGAATGAAAGTTGGAGAGGGTTGAAAGAGGGTGTATGGTGGGCCAAGGTGGTATATTGGGTTTGTATTGTAGGGGGCATTTTCTATATAAGTGAGGGCTGTGTTTATTACTCAATGTTACATCCCCCGGTTATGCACAGTAAACATGTGATTGTATAGAATGAAATGGAAATAAAAAATATTATGCCAAAAATTTTTAGAACCTCTTCTGTAGGTGTGGCCTACTTTGTGGGAGTGGCTTGCCAGCCATGTGACTGGGTGGGAGTGGCTTTGTGGTCATATGACTGGGTGGGCGTGGCCAGCTTATAAAATGTGGTGAAACTCACTTAACAACGCTCTTGCTTAGCAACCAAAATGTTGGCTCAGGAACTCTGGCATTGAAGCATGCAAGTCTTAAAGCTGTCAAGTTACAAGACCCTTGCACCCCTAACCCTTTAGAAAAAAAAACCCAGGGGTGTTCAAACTTGACAGCTTTAAGACTTGTGGACTTCAACTCCCAGAATTCCTCCTCTCACTTTTCATCTTGATGATGCACGGACGGGCGGGGGGAGGGAGCTGGAACCGGTTCTAAACGACACTGTAGATTTGTGGAACCTCTTCTATAGAAGAGGTTAGAACTGGCAGGAACCCACCCCTGGTATGTTGGCAAAACTCACGTAATGGGTTTTTTTAAGTTGAGGACTACCTGTAACTTGGGACAGAGTATTCAAATTCCCGACTACTCCACTACATAGTGCTAGAAGATGACTGTTTTGTCCCATGTTATTTATTCAGCATGTGTATCAGAGGTGGGTTCCTACCAGTTAGGACTGGTTTGGCCAAACTGGTAGTGGTGTGCTGGCCTGTGTCACAGAACCAGTAGTGGCTGCTG
Organism: Thamnophis sirtalis; assembly: GCF_051295495.1. Lineage (NCBI taxonomy): Eukaryota > Metazoa > Chordata > Lepidosauria > Squamata > Natricidae > Thamnophis > Thamnophis sirtalis. Next base: position 62,828,902 of record NW_028261388.1, read on the forward strand.
GCTGGCCACATCCCCGAACAGGTCCACCCGCTCAGACCCTCACCCTGCCTCACTTTCGGGGAGGGGGACCGGCCTGGCAAGCTTCGCACACGTATGGCTATGAAGCTTGTTGAGCCACACAGCTCCTGTCCCCACCAGCCAAGCATCTCCCAAAGCTGCCACCATTGTGAAAGTGAGGTGGGGGTGGGGGGCCTGGCAAACTTCACAGCCAGACGCTTTGTGAGAAAAAAACCTGGCAGGGGGCAGCCCAACAAGCTTTGCAGTTGCATGCCTGAAAAGCTGTTGGACACAAAGCCCCTGTCCCCACTGGCTGTGTGGCCTGGCTGAGCCTCTCCTGAAGCTGCGGCCATTGCAAAGGCGAGGCAGGGGTGGAGGGCTTGGCAAGCTTCACAGCTGGCAGCTTTGAGAGAGGTAAGCCTAAGTGGATGAAAATCCTTGTTATAGCTTTCTTAAAGAACCACTGATTGAAATGTACCTTGGTAGTTCATGGACCCAAAATTAGGGATCTTTTATTTTTCAAAGTATGGAAGGGCTGAGAGGGGCAGTGGTGGCACTCTGAGAGGTTGGGCGGATGTCATGGGGCTGCAGAGCAGCAGTCTTGGCTCCATCATAGCATCTCCCCCTTTGTGTCAGTGCCAGTTGGCTGTAGAGAGCCCAGCCTGCAAGTCTAGAAGAGAAGGCAGCCGTATGGCATGTCCCTGTCCCCCACCCCTAGGTGATGGCAAGTATTTAATCATTGTCCCCTTATGATCATCATTAATTTTAAAATTATAATTTGGTGAAGTTTGCAGAGCTCTGTATCTCAGCTCTCAGGATTACATGTCACCCCAACAATTTTGGAGGGAGGGACGAAGGAAGGAAGGGAGTTGGGAATGAGATGGAAGGATGGATGGAAGGAAGTAGATGGGAATGAGTGGGGAGGAGAGGAAGGAAGGAAGGAGAGGGGAATGAGAGGGAAGGGGAGGAAGGAAGGAGATGAAAATGAGAGGGGAAGGGAAGAAGGAAGGAGGGAGGGAGCTGGGAATGAGATGGAAGGATGGATGGAAGAAAGGAGATGGGAATGAAAGGGGAGGGGAGGAAGGAAGGAGATGGGAATGAGAAGACAGGGAGGAAGAAGAAAGGAATGAGAGGGGAGGAAGGAAGGAAGAAGGGACTGGGAATGAGATGGAAGAAAGGAGATGGGAATGAGAGGTGAGGGAGGAAGGAAGGAAGGTGATGGGAATTTGAGGGGAGGGGAGGAAAGAAGGAAGGAAATGGGATTGAGATGAAAGGATGGATGGAAGGAAGGAGCTGGAAATGAGATGAAAGGATGGGTGGAAGGAAGGAGATAGGAATGAGAGGGGAGGGAGGAAGAAAGGAAGGAAGGAAAAAGGAAGGAAGGAAGAAAGGAAGGAGATTGTTTTCATCATTTCCACAATCTTAAAAAAACCTAAATTCTCTAAATGGGATCATTTATAGTCATTAATGAATCTGAGCTAAAGCTTTTGTCACAGAGTACAATTAGTTTTGAGCAAGACTTCTAGAGGTCCTTTAGATGTGATTCCTAAAACATGAGAGGGGGAGAGGAAGGAAGGACCGCAAAACCTGGCACTAGATGTGGCTTCAGAAGATGCTTTAAAACAGCACAGCAATCTATGACTGGAAGGGATCTTGGAGGTCATCTAGTCCATCCCCTTGCCCAACAGGAAACCTTATATCATCTGGATTATTTTGGTGCCTCTAACAGAGAGGAAAATTGCCAGAAAGGAAAAGGAGTTTACTAGGACAAGGCTGCCATGCAAAGGAAGGCAGAGATAGTCCTTGACTTATGACCACAATTGAGCCCAAAATTTTGGTTGCTAAGCAAGTGTTGGTAAGTGAGTTTCACCACATTTTCACCACATAATAGTCATGTGCAAACTAGGGAATAACATCTGAAGGAATGTGTAATGTTCTAATGTACAGAAGTTATAATTAAATGTGTGGCAGAAAGCAGGTGTGTTTTTTCCAAATGCAGTAAGTGAAATTGAATGTGTATAGTTTTAGAAGAGCTCTGTGTGTGTGTGTGTGTGTGTGTGTGTGTGTGTGTGTGTGTGTGTGTGTGTGAGAGAGAGAGAGAGAGAGAGAGAGAGAGAGAGAGAGAGAGAGAGAGAGAGAGATGTATGTACACAAATGGCATATATACATAGGATTAAATAGTATATTCTGGATGTTCAGAAGTAGTAAATACATGGACAGAGAAATTGTATCTCAGTTGATACAGATGGTGAATTCTTGCGGCTCATATAAGTGAATTAGTAGCTTTTAAGACGTTGTACTGTATATGGATGTTACACTCTGCTTTCTGGAGCATCTTTCTCCCTCTAGATCAGGTGTGTCAAACTCTATTTCATTGTGGGACACATCAGCATTGTGGTTGTCTTTGGGGGTGGGGTGGGGGAATGGCTGACTGGGCATGGTCCAGGGGCATGACTAGTTTGATGTCGCTCATGTGGGCCAGGCAGTGTTGGGGAGGAAATCTAGGGTCTCTGGTGGTTGGGGCAATGGGTGGGAGGATCATCCCAATGATGAGGTATGGTAAGGTGCAGGGGGCATGGTGAGGGTGCTGCTGCCACAAGGGGATGCAGGGGATGGGCAGCTGGTGCTGGAAACCATTGGCCATTGTGTGCTCGCCACCCTTTGTGCCCAGAGTCAGATGTTTTCTAGCAGCACCCACAGCCAGCCAACCCCTCAACTGGTGCACTTTGCAGCTCTGGAGCCTGCTCCACCAGGCTGACTGTCCCATCAGCATGCACAGCAGCGGAATCAGCAGCAGGCAGAGGCACATGATGCAGACCGCTGGATGCGCTTACTCCATTCCACTGTGTTCTTGCTTGCGGCAGGTTGCCACTGGTCATCTCAACCCGCTCATGAGTCTTGCTCTTGGCTTGCATGTGGAGTGTGTTCCCCTTGCCCACCCGATGCACCTTGGCCCCACCATAGCCTGCCACTGCCGTTCCTTGGCAGATCCACTGCTGCTGCTACTTGGCAGATCTGCCCTGCCCGAAGGAGGTGAAGCAGCTAACTAGAAAGCCCAAGTAGAGATAGTATGGCACAACTGGACTGTTGCTGGAAGCCTTGGTGGTGGAGTGGCCCACAGCAATGCTCAGGTGTGTCGGGTGTACAAGGAGAATGTGCTCCATGTACAGATCTAGGACAAGACCCGCAAGGGGGCCAAGGAGTTGACCAGCTAGGCCTGCTCTCCAAACACAAAACAGGATGGAATAGGCAGGCTGATGGTGTCTGGCAGCAGCTGCCCCACCCCCAGCCTCATCTTGTCTCATCCCACAGTGGTAACAATAGCCGGAGGCAGAGGTGCGGGGGGGGGGAGGCATGCAGTCTGGCCTGCTGGATGTACCAGACAGCCACCTGCTGATTCCAAGCATGTGGGATGGAACAGGCACATCCGGTGGTCCACATCACATTTATTTATTTTATTTTATTTTTATTGCATTTATATGCCGCCCTATTCCCGGAGGGACTCAGGACGGCTCACAAACCAAAGGTAGGGGATACAAACAAGAGGGAAAACAACAAACAAGCAGCTACTGAAAAATTTTAAAAACAATCAACAGCCACACAATTCGAGCGGGGACGGGAACTCGTCAGCCCCAGGCCTGTCAGAACAGCCAGGTTTTAAGGGTGCAAAGCCCTGAAGGGTGGTGAGGGTCCGAATCTCCACGGGGAACTTGTTCCAGAGGGCTGGAGCAGCCACAGAGAAGGCCCTCCTCCGGGTGGTAGACAATCGGCATTGGCCGGTAGATGGGATTCGGAGGAGGCCTAGTCTGTGGGATCTAATAGGTCTGTTGGAGGTAATTGGCAGCAGGCGGTCTCTCAAGTACCCAGGTCCAATACCATGAAGGGCTTTATAAGTGATTACTAGCACCTTGAAGCGTATCCGGAGACCAATAGGCAGCCAGTGCAGCTCGCGGAGGATAGGTGTGATGTGGGTGTACCGGGGTGCACCCACAATCGCTCGCGTGGCTGCATTCTGGACAAGCTGAAGTCTCCGAATGCTCTTCAGGGGCTGCTCCATGTGGAGCGCATTGCAGTAGTCCAGTCTTGAGGTCACAAGGGCATGAGTGACTGTTGCAAGGGCCTCCCAGTTCAGGTAGGGACACAATTGGTGCACCAGGCGAACCTGGGCAAATGCCCCCATGGTCACAGCCGACAAATGGTGTTCTAAAGTCAGCTGTGGGTCCAGGAGGACTCCCAAATTGCGAACCCTGTCTGAGGGGCGTACAATTTCACCCCCCAGCCTGAGAGATGGAATACTTGGCCAATTGTTGGGAGGGAAACACACAAGCCACTCGGTCTTGTCAGGATTGAGTGCAAGCTTGTTTGCCCCCATCCAGACCCTAACAGCCTCCAGGCACTGAAACATCACGTCAACGGCTTCAATGAGTTCGCACGGGGCGGACAGATACATTCATTTCATTTCATTTCATTTATACTTTATTTGTATGCCGCCCTTTTCCCTGAGGGGACTCAGGGCGGCTCACAATTGAAGGGGGGGGAAGACAGACAAGTTACAAAACATACACCATTAAAAACACAACAGTCACACCATTCAAGTGGGGTTACAAGTCGTTAGCCCCAGGCCTGTTGGAACAGCCAGCTTTTAAGGGCTATGCGGAAGGTCTGGAGGGTGGTGAGGGTACGAATCTCCACGGGGAGTTCGTTCCAGAGGGTCGGAGCAGCCACCGAGAAGGCTCTCCTCCGGGTAGTTGCCAGTCGACATTGGCTGGCTGATGGAATTCGGAGGAGGCCTAATCTATGCGATCTTATTGGTCTAGAGGAGGTAATTGGCAGTAGGCGGTCTCTCAAGTACCCAGATCCAATACCATGAAGGGCTTTGTAGGTGACAACTAGCACCTTGAAGCGTACCCGGAGATCAACAGGCAGCCAGTGCAGCTCGCGGAGGATAGGTGTTACGTGGGTGAATCGAGGGGCACCCACGATCGCTCGCACGGCCGCATTCTGGACCAGCTGAAGTCGCCGAATACTCTTCAAGGGCAGCCCCATGTAGAGCACGTTGCAGTATTCCAGCCTAGAGGTCACAAGGGCACGAGTGACTGTTGTGAGTGCCTCCCGGTTCAGGTAGGGACGCAACTGGTGCACCAGGCGAACCTGGGCAAATGCCCCCCTGGTCACAGCTGACAAATGATGTTCGAAGGTCAGCTTTGGGTCCAGGAGGACTCCCAAGTTGCGAACCCTATCTGAGGGGTGTAAAATTTGACCCCCCAGCCTGAGAGATGGAACACTTGGCCAATTAGTGGGAGGGAAGCACAGCAGCCACTCGGTTTTATCTGGGTTGAGTACAAGCTTGTTAACCCCCATCCAGTCTCTAACGGCCTCAAGGCCCTGGCTCATCACGTCCATCGCTTCATTGAGTTGGCACGGGGCGGACAGATACAACTGTGTATCGTCTGCATACTGGTGGTATTTTATCCCGTGCCGTCAAATGATCTCACCCAGCGGTTTCATGTAGATATTGAAAAGAAGGGGGGACAGGACTGAACCCTGCAGCACCCCATATGTTAGGGGCCTAGGGGTCGATCTCTGCCCTCCAACTAACACCGACTGCGACCTGTCCAAGAGGTAGGAGGAGAACCACCGTAAGACAGTGGCTCCCACCCCCACCTCCCGCAGTCGTCGCAGAAGGATACCATGGTCGATGGTATCGAAAGCCGCAGAGAGGTCAAGGAGCATTAGGATGGAGGCATAACCTCCATCCCTGGCTCTCCAGAGATCATCGGTCAATGCGACCAAAGCAGTTTCCGTGCTGTAGCCAGGCCTGAAGCCTGACTGGAATGGATCCAGATAGCTGGTTTCCTCCAAGGACCGCTGGAACTGAAAGGCCACCACCTTCTCAACAACCTTTCCCACAAAGGGGAGGTTGGAGACTGGACGGTAGTTGTTTAGGACGGCTGGATCCAAAGATGGTTTCTTCAGGAGGGGTCTCACCACCGCCGCCTTTAATGCGGGGGGAAAGACCCCCTCCCGAAGGGAGGCGGCAACAACCGCCTGGATCCAGCCCCGTGTCACCTCCCTGCTGTTAACAACCAGCCAGGAGGGGCACGGGTCCAGTACACAAGTGGAGGCACCTACAGCTCTCATGGCCTTGTCCACGTCCTCAGGGGTAACAGCTTGAAAATCAACCCAGCGATGACCTACCAAATTATCCCTTAGTGCCTCGGCTGGTTCTGCAGGATTGGAGTCCAGGTCCGCCCGAAACCGAGCAACTTTGTCCGCGAGAAATTGGATGTAATCATCAGCTCTACCCTGTAAAGGATCACCCATATCCCTCCTATTTAGGAGGGAACGGGTTATCCTGAACAGGGCGGCTGGGCGCGACTCAGCGGAAGCAATCAGAGTGGCAATATAAGTTCTTTTTGACGTCCTGATTGCCCGGATGTACTCTCTGATGCAGGATGTTAAAAGTGCTCGGTTCAATTCGGATTTCCTGGATCTCCATTTGTGCTCTAGGCGTCTCTTTCGGCGCTTCATCTCCCGGAGTTCCTCGGTAAACCAAGGGGCCCTCCTGGATCCACTGCCTTGGAGCAGCCGTAGAGGCGCAATCCGGTTGAGAGACTCCGTCGCTGCCGAGTTCCAAGCAGCAACCAGAGTCTCCGCCGGACTGCGGGCGAGAGTATCAGGAATAACCCCAAGCTCTGTCTGGAACCCCAAGGGGTCCATAAGTCGCCTGGGGCGGAACCATCTGGTCGGTTCCTCCTCCCTACAGTGGGGGTTTGGTCTCCGGAAATCAAGCCTCAGTAGGTAGTGGTCCGACCATGACAGGGGTAAGATGTCACTACCCCTCAGACCAAGATCACAACTCCACTGCTCCGAAAGAAATACGAGGTCGAGCATGTGTCCTGCTGAGTGAGTTGGGCCCTGAATTACTTGGGTCAAGCCCATGGCTGTCATGGAAGCCATGAACTCCTGCGCTCCATCAGAGCGTTCACCGAGCGAAGGCAAATTAAAGTCCCCTAGCACCATAAGCCTGGGGAACTCAACTGCCAGCTCGGCTACCAACTCAAGGAGCGAGGGGAGGGCTGCTGCCACGCTGTTGGGAGGCAGGTACGTTAGCAGCAAGCCTACTTGACCCTTGAGGTCCAACTTCACCAGCAGGGACTCACACCCGACAAGCTCCGGAGCAGGGATCCTACGAGGTACTAGGGACTCTCGGATAACAATAGCCACACCCCCACCCCTTCTCTGAGCCCGCGGCTGATGAAGCACCTGAAAGCCCTCTGGGCACATCTCTACGAGGGAGACTCCTCCCTCCGGGCCCAGCCAGGTTTCAGTAATACATGCCAGGTCTGCCCTCTCGTCTAAAATTAAGTCCTGAACAAGAGGAGCCTTATGAACTACAGACCTGGCATTTAGCGACAGCAGCCTGAGACCAGGGTCCCAATTACTCACGCCATCTGGCCTTGGAGTGGGGCTCATAGGGCCGGAAGGAGGGATCTCTGTGACGTAGCGAGCCCTCCTTCCCCAGTAATGGCCAGCCCTAAAGTCCCCGCCATATCTGCCCCTCCCTGTTAAGACCGTAATGCTCCGGCCCACTCCCGTGTCCGTAGTCCCTCCACCCACCCCCATAACCCCCGCATGCTCCGGCAGGCCCTTCGAATCAAACATCCTGAGGCTGGGATTGGGCCCAAGGCCCCCCTGATACTTCTGCAGAGCACTCAGCACAGAGGGTACCTGGACAAGGTCCCAGCCTACTCAGACATACACAATCACGGGGCCATTCACCCCCCACTAACAATTTAAAACACAAAAAGTTACAACAATAATAGAGATTAAAAGAGTGGGCACATACAGCAACAATCACACCATTCACACCTCGTTCATAAATACAGCTGTGTATCGTCCGCATACTGGTGATATTTTATCCCGTGCTGCCGAATGATCTCACCTAGCGGCTTCATGTAGATGTTAAACAGGAGGGGGGACAGGACTGAACCCTGCGGCACCCCATACTTAAGGGGCCTAGGGGTCGATCTCTGCCCTCCAACCAACACCAACTGCGACCTGTCCGAGAGGTAGGAGGAGAACCACCGAAGAACGGTGCCTCCCACCCCCACCTCACGCAACCGTTGCAGAAGGATACCATGGTCGATGGTATCGAAGGCCACTGAGAGGTCAAGGAGCACTAGGACAGAGGCATGACCCCCGTCCCTGGCTCTCCAGAGATCATCGGTCAGTGTGACCAAAGCAGTTTCCGTGCTGTAGCCAGGCCTGAATCCAGACTGAAAGGAGTCTAGATAATCGGTTTCATCCAAGGACTGCCGGAGCTGACAGGCCACCACTTTCTCAACAACCTTCCCCACGAACGGGAGGTTGGAGACTGGACGATAGTTATTTAGAATGGCTGGATCCAAAGATGGCTTCTTCAGGAGGGGTCTCACCACTGTCGCCTTTAATGCAAGGGGAAAGAACCCCTCCCGAAGGGAGGTGATAACTATCGCCTGGATCCAGCCCCGTGTCACCTCCCTGCTGTTCGCAACCAGCCAGGAGGGGCACGGGTCCAGCGCACACGTGGAGGCACTCACAGCTCCCATGGTCTTGTCCACTTCCTCAGGAGTAACAAGTTGAAAATCAATCCAAAGATGTCACTCAAGACCCTCCCCCAGTACCTCAGCTGGCTCTGCGCAATTGGCGTCCAGGTCCGTCCGAAGCCGAGCAACTTTATCCGCGAGAAATTGGACAAATTCCTCAGCTCTACCTCGTAAAGGATTGCCCGTATCGGTTCCACCACAATACCGTGAAGCCCTTATCCGCGGAGACATAAGCGCATAGTGCTAATCCGCGCCATCCGAATCGCTAAAGCAAATGCGACCTTATCGCGCTGACATAAGGGCGGAGGGCAAATCCGCGCCTTTCCAAGCTATCAACAAAATGCGACGCTAGCGCGGCGTCATCACCGTGCAGACGCAATCGTGCTAACATGTTGCAGCTGTCAAAGCTATCAACTGTCAAAGAATCGCGCACGCATTGCAACTGTCAAAGGATTCAAATGGCAAACCATTGCGTGCACTTTGCAACTGTCAAACCTTTCAACATTAAATAGCAGCTACCCTCACAGGTACAGGTTGCAGTTCTAAACGCTGTGAAAGCTGTTAGGTTGCAGTTCTAAATGCTCTCAAAGCTGTCAAGTGTCAACTGCTTAAAACGTTAAAACGCTGACACAATCTCAAGCTGTGCAAAACCTGTATAATTATAAATTTAAAGTGGCATGGAGATGATAAAGTCACAAAAAGGCAAACCTCATTTACTCTATGAAGGCTATAGATACCGACAGGACAAATTAAATTTAGATAAGTCTTCTTCATGGAGGTGCATTAAAAAGCAGTGTGCAGGCAGACTTAAGATGAAGACAGATGGCACATTAGAAACATCTACTGAACACATACACGCTCCAGACACTGCCAAAAACGAAAGTGAGAAAATAAAAGCAACTATACGCGAAAGAGCGGAAAACAGTGTCGAAAAACCACACCAAATTATTCTCAGTAGCACAGCTGGAGTCTCACTAGAAGCAGCCCATCTTTTGCCATCCTTTTCAGCAAGCCTGATGTCACCAATCCTAGACCACAATGTGTTCAAGAAATTATTATTCCAGACTCTATGAAGGTGACAACACGTTCAGAAAAAAAATTTCTCTGGGATTCGGGTGATCAAGACACAAACAGAATGTTTATGTTCGGGACTGCAGCAAATTTGAAATTGTTGGAGGAATATCCACACTGGTTCATGGATGGAACATTCAAGGTAGCGCCTGAAATATTTCTCCAGGTATTTACCATTCATTCTTTAATTGACAATCGCTCAATTCCACTAATATATGTTCTCATGAAAACAAAATCACAGGCTGACTATGAGAGGGTTTTCCACAAAGTAATTGAACTGCAACCTTCTGTCACGCCTGACAGCATTCTAATAGATTTTGAAATAGCAACTATGAATGCACTGACAACTGTATTTCCAAATGCTACCATACTTGGTTGTCTGTTTCACCTTGGTCAGTCCTTATGGCGTCGTATACAAAATGAAGGGTTATCCAATTTATATCGTGACGATGATAACTTTAAAATGTACTCAAAGATGCTGATTGCACTGAGTTTCGTTCCTCCGGAAGATGTTGGCTCTGCCTTCAATGAACTGAATGACACTAAACCTGACAATCTACAAAATATTTATGATTACTGGGAAGATAATTACATTGGCCGTTGGAGACGCAATCAAAGAGCTAATCCGTTGTTTCCTATCACTATGTGGAACATGCGAGAACGTATTGCTAATGGGTTGCCACGAACAAATAATTCTATCAAGGGTTGGCATCACACTTTCCAATCATCTGTAGCATGCCACCATCCAACCATTTACACATTGCTTCATCATTTCCGGCATGAGCAAGACATGACAGAACAAACCATCACACGAATTCAAAGCGGAATCACCAACAGTCAACCAGCCAGCAAATCTAAATATATACAACTTTCAAGACGTCTTGCTGCAGTTCTGCCAACATATGCAGGGCTTGAACGTACAGATTATCTACGTGCAATATCTCATAATATTGACTTCTAAATTAATTGATTTGTTGACATAATAATTTTGAATAATTTAAAACTTAATAAGCATAATATTAAGACATAATAAGCTTCTAGTTCTGACTTTTTATCTTATTTAATGACATAATATGCTTCTACTGCTGACTTTTTATCTTAGTGACATAATAAGCTTCTAGTTCTGACTTTTTATCTCTTTTAATGACATAATATGCTTCTACTGCTGACGCTGACTTTTTATCTTATTTACTGACATAATAAACTGATTTATTGATTCTGTAATCGATATCTTTATTCCATTTGATGCAACATAATAAACTTTTAGTAGTACATTTTACTGTCTGTAATTGATATCTTTATTCCGTAACCCCTAACCCTAACCCCTAATCCTAACCCTAACCCTAACCCTAACCCTAACCCTAACCCTAAACCCTAAACAAAACAAAACCCCTAAACCTAACTTATTTAGTGGCATAATAAACTTAATAATAAATAATAAATAAATAATAATGAAACTAGTCAACAAAACTGATTGATTTGATGCAACAAAATAAACTTTTATTTACATTTCACTGTTTCAAAACATTCAAAAGCTGCATTTTACATTTGAAACAAACATTAAAAAAAACATTCAAAAGCTGCATTTTACATTTAAAACGAACGTTAATTTTTACTGTGGTTAAAACAAACGTTAACTTTTCCTAGCATTCAAAAGCTTCAAAATACAAAATCCTTTCAAGATTCATAGCATTCAAAACAAACGTTAACTTTTCCTAGCATTCAAAAGCTTCAAAATACAAAAACCTTTCCAAATTCAAAGCATTCACTTTTTCGTGCTGACTTCGTCGCGCTGATATCGATGCGGCAATGTGGGCGCGCTAATGACGACGCGTACTTGTCGGCGCTTATTTGTCGGCGCTCTTTTGACTAGCGCGGTTTTGTCGTGCCACGGCCCGTATCCCTCCCATTCAGGAGGGAGCGAGTTATCCTGAACAAGGCGGCTGGGCGCAACTCAGCGGATGCAATCAGAGCGGCAATATATGTGTTTTTAGCAGTCCAGATTGCCAGGAGGTAAGCTCTGATGCAGGTTTTTAATAGTGCTCGGTCTGACTCGGATTTACTGGACCTCCAGCGGTGCTCTAGGCGTCTCTTTTGGCGTTTCATCTCCCGGAGGTCCTCAGTAAATCAAGGAGCCCTCCTGGATCCACTGCCTCGGATCGGCCGTAAAGGCGCAATCCGGTTGAGAGCCTCCAACCCTGCTGAGTTCCAAGCAGCAACCAAGGTCTCCGCTGGACTGTGGACGAGAGTATCAGGAAGAACGTCAAGCACTGTCTGAAAGCCCTGAGGGTCCATAAGGCGCCTGGGGTGGAACCACCTAATCGGTTCCTCCTCCCTACAGTGGGGGATTGGCCTCCGAAAGTCAAGCCTCAGTAGGAAGTGCTCCAACCATGACAGGGGCAAAATCTCACTACCCCTCAAACCAAGATCACAGCTCCACTGCTCCGAGAGAAATACGAGGTCGAGCGTGTGACCCGCTGAGTGAGTCGGGCCCCGAATTACTTGAGTCAAGCCCATAGCTGTCATGGAAGCCATGAACTCCTGCGCTCCATCAGAGTGCTCGCCGAGTGAAGGCAAATTAAAGTCCCCTAGCACCATAAGCCTGGGGAACTCAACTGCCAGCTCGGCTACTGACTCGAGGAGCGAGGGGAGGGCTGTTGCAACACTGTTGGGAGGCAGGTACATTAACAACAAGCCCACTTGACCCGCAAGGTCCAACTTCACCAGCAAGGACTCACACCCGACAAGCTCCGGAGCAGGGATCCTACGAGGAACTAGAGACTTTCGGATAACAATAGCCACTCCCCCACCCCTTGTCTGGAGTCACGGCTGATGAAGCACCTGAAAACCCTCTGGGCACATCTCGGTGAGGGGGACTTCTCCCTCCGGGCCCAGCCAGGTTTCAGTAATACATGCCAGGTCTGCCCTCTTGTCTAAAATTAGGTCCCGGACGAGGGGAGCCTTGTGAACCACAGACCTGGCATTTAGCGACAACAGCCTGAGACCAGGGTCCTGATTACTCACGCCATCTGGCCTTGGAGTGGGACTAATAGGGCCGGAAGGAGGGATCTCTGTGATGTAGCGAACCCTCCTTCCCCGGTAATGGCTAGCCCTAAAGTCCCCGCCATATCTGCCCCTCCCTGTTAAGACCGTAATGTTCCAGCCCGCTCCCGTGTCCATGGTCCCTCCACACACCCTCATAACCCCTGCATTTCCCAGCAGGCCCTTCGAATCAAACATCCTGAGGCTGGGAATAGGCCCAGGCCCCCCAACACTTCTGCGAAGCACTCAGTGTGGGGGATACCCGGTTTCACTCCCAGTCCTCACATACAAACCCAAACGCTCACTCACACAGCCCCCACAGAAGATTAAAAATACAATATAATAAGAAAGGGATTACACTAAATTAAAAGAGGTGGGATCATTCACTCACAGACATCCACATACATGCTGCATACGAAAGAGAGGGATTGCGCAGATATTAAAGGAGATGTTAATATTGGGCAAGTCAGTCCGTACGTAAGATCGTGAGTTCATGGATCGAAAACACAGTAGACCAGTCAAAGCCGACAAGGTACAAAGGGGATAGGGTGTCCTCTTTCTCCAAAAATATGATGGAAGAAAAGTAATGGTCCAGGTGGCTAAGATAGGGTTCCTGAGATGGTAATGGGCAGTGATGGTCATAGTCCAGGAACAACGGTGTAAAACTGGGAGTCCAACGGACCTGGTCCATAAGCATAAACTGGGGGAGCCAGCTGGCGTAGATGATAAAGGTGGTAAAGAGAGAAGCCCCCCCCCAGCCACAGAAAAGGGCAGAATGGGGGGGGCCTTGCCGCAGCGAAAAGTCCGGTCAAATGGGGGTGGGGGCGCCCGAAGGGGCAGCAGTGATAACAAGCAAAGGCAGCTGCCCACCTCTGTCCGGTGCCACACAAACCAATAACCCCTCTCCCTGAAGGCAGAGGGCCAGCTGGTCTAATTTCACAAGTTCCAAAGGCTCTCACAAATGCAGTAGGGTGGAAAAACGGCCGTTGCAGTTCGAAAAGCGCTGAGGGGGGGGCTCGGGAGGGCCATAATGGTGGCCGCAAGCTAGCCGCTCGATCATCCTAGGTGCCATCCAGGCCGACCACCCCCTCGCCAGGTCAACACTGACCGAACAGACCAAGAGTTCTCTCACGCTCCCCAAAAACGCCTGATCTCTCGGACCTCCCAAATCCACAAGGTCTCTAAAACAAAAGCAAAAGCAGAAGACGCCGCCACTACAAGAAACTGTCTGGAGCGGCGCCATCAACGCGCCGCTGCCATCTTCGCCACTGGATCGAAAGAGGTCTCCAAGGCGGCCGCGGTAGCACAAGCTGGAAGCCGGCCAAAGGCAACCACACTCTAGCCGGTCATCTGGCTGGGTCCCCTGCAACATCCTCTACCTGCTGCTGGGGTCGCCGCCAGAAAACCACTAGGCACACGATGTTTTTCGGTGTTTTGATTCCGCCTGCCAGCTGGAGCTGAAAACGCTGGCGGCCATCCGGAGCTCGCACATGCGCACTCGTCGACACATGTCTCCCCCCATTCTGCCGGAGCTGCTGCTGCTGCATCTGCTTCTTGGAGGTCTAGCCCAGTGGTTGCAGCTGGCTGCAGAGCCTCACCCCACACACATATACACAAATATGTGTGCAGGTCTGGGAGAAGTGAGTGGAGAGCCACACAGAGGCAATGATGGGGGAAGGATCAAAATGGAAATTCTCTGGCAAGTTTTAAAAAAACCTGCAGAGCAGTGGCTTCCCTTTTTGTTCACCCTCCTCTCCGTTACTTCCATGCCTGATTCCACGATGGCAGTTCTGCTTTTGCCCCTCCCCTCCACAATGCCAGAATTCACATTCCATCGCTGCTCGCCTGCTGCGTCCCAGACTGGATGGCGAGCACATGAGGACTGGTGTCCTGGGTGAAAGAGAAGTGCTTAAAATGCAGTCCCCAGGGGCACCAGGCCCCCCAAGCTCCCCTCCTGTGTGCACGCCCAGGGAGCTGGACTGAAAAGGCAGCACAGATCTAATGCTGGCTGTGCTAAGATCTAATCACCTCACAGACTGGATCCAGCCCACGGGCCTTGAGTTTGACACCCCTGATTTAAAGCATCGGAATCTTAATATATATAATTAATTTGTTGCAATTTAATACTATTAGCAGTATAACCCAAATAATTATTATATAATCAAAGCTTAATCTTATTTCTGAAATTAATACCGATATCTGCAATATGAAAGCCAAAACTATTTCATTGTATGTTGTATCACAATTCTGAATCCATTCTTTTGCTTTTATTATTGTAATAAGATGTTCTCATCCTTTTTCCTGAAGTAGTGAAAGACAATCTGGAGGTTAAAACATTTTATCAAAGTTGAGAAAATAATAAATTCCTGTTTGCATCCTGGATGAAATAAAGACTGATTGTTTTCCAGATGCAGTTATCAGCAAGCAAAAAAGTAGCTGTTTTTAGTATGTAGTGCATGGAAATGATGAAGTGGAACCTCCCCCCCTCCCTATGTTTGGAAAAGTTGAAGAAAAAGAAAATGGAGGCAGTGGACAGAATGAAAAATGAGATAAAGGTTGAATGGAGAAAGTCTACAAGAGGAAGACCTTTCAAGACTGCAACAGTACTAGATGATAAGCTTCTGTGCATCTGTTGACCTATCTACAGTACGTAGAAAAACCTCACGAGTTCAATCAATCTTCTCAAACCCACAAAGTTTTTTTTTACAAGGTGTTTCCCTGGACAAAACACTGAGAATGCAATGGAGCTGCAAGTCTCAGGTAAGAGGTGTGTTTCGTGGCCCAACACTTCATACCCCACCCCAATGGCAACAGAATCCTGGCTGCTTCCCTTCTTTGCTGTCTCTTTAGTGAGAGGGGTGGCAGGTAGGGTGGGGGAGAAATGAGAGGTGTGGAGCGAGATGTGGCTCCTCTTGCCATCTCTTCCCCCCCCCCACTTGCTAGACATGGCTGGCTTCCTCTGCAGCTTTCAAGCTGGGGCAGAGAGGCGGCAAAGGGTGAAACGCTCACCCCTGGGGATGAATCAAATGCTTCACTGGAGAAACCACCCCCTGCCAGCCCAGGCTTTCTAAATCTCTTGCTCCCCAGATCGCCCCCCCCCTTGTGAAGAAAGCCCAACCAAACGCAAATGCCGCCTCCACCCACCTCTTCATCCTGGTGAAGCTACTCTTTGAAAGGATGATCTGCAGGTGGGGGGGTGAGATTTCCTGCACATCGGCAGCAGCATCTTCTCACAGGGCTTCTCCCAATGTCCCAGTTGCGAAGCAACATCCCGTAAAGGAAGGCATGGAAATCCATACACCTGGGATGTCGGAAGCAGCCCTGTGGGGAGGCGCTGCTGCCGATGTGCAGGAAATCTCACCCCCCCCCCCCCACACACACATGCAGATAGTCTTGTGGGCCAGCTGGAGAGGGAGCGTCTTCAATGAACTTCACTCTTTGTCTGTGTCTCTGTAGGCCGCAGTGTCAGCAGCATCTCCTCGCAGGGCTTTTTTCTCCTCCTTTCTGGTCTGATTCTCAAATATTTTCAAGCAAAACACTGCGAAGAGAAGTATCTCTTCCCCCTCCCTTGCCAAACTTTGCATGTACACATGAGGTTTCACAAAGCTCCTTAATTTGCAGCTGCTGACTCCCTCACTTTGTGTTTTTTATACACATATCAACATACCCACCCTACCTGGGGATGCTATTTCCCCCTCCCAAGATTCCATTTCCAAGGAAAGAAGAGTGCTGGGGCAGCACTGGACTTTCCACCTGCCCTGGCTCCTTTCAGCCTCAACTTTGCTCCTGAAACCCTGCAGGCCACTTCTCTGCTTGAGCTCCGCCAGAGCTTGGTTCTGGGAGAGACCCTTGGAGAGCCAAAGTGGGGGCTGAAGTCAAGGGGTGAGACGAAGCTGATCGTCTCACTTTGTCTTCTCTACCAAAAGTGCTTCTCGGGTGCAGCTACTTCTGCAGCAGGAGACTCACATCAACCTTCTGAAGGGTACTGTAGCAGCAGCTATCCATAATTCTTTTACCCTTATTTTGTCCCAACCCATGTGGCTCACTGGGCCACGTGGGTTGGGATGAAATAATGGTAAAAAAATTGTGGATAGCTGCTACTACAGTAATCTTCAGATAGCTGCTGCTACAGTACCCTTCGGAAGGCCAGTGTGAGGCATGTGGGGTGCATTGCTTGGCTTCCTGCTGCTTTTGTGGCTGCAGTCGATGACAAAAGCGGGCATGCTTGCTGGAGGCCACAGCCTGAGCAACATCCGCAAATCAGCTGTTTTGTGAATGGCAGCTGCAGTGGCTCAGCTGATCGATGTAAGGGGCAGAGAAGCCCTGAGGTGACCAGGGAAGGGAAGGGCTTCCTCCTGTGCTGACCATGCCACCCTTTCACCAGAGCTTATTTTCAGGGGAGGGCGTATATTACACCCAACTCAAAAATCAGGCCTGGCCTTATTTTTGGGACATGTTGTATTTTTGGGAAAACACGGTACTTTTTTCAGTGCCATTGTAACTTTAAACAGTCACTAAATGGACTGTAAGTCAAGGCCTACTTATAATTTTCTTGCTCAGACTTAAATCTATTTCACTTACATAGTTTATAAAACTGCATTGCACAGTGTTTGTTCATTTATATCTAAGATCACAGACCTAAGATCCCAATATTTACATGGAATCTCCCCAGAGAAGTAGAGGAATTAAAGGAAAACTTATATGCCTTGAAATTGAGGATGGGCTTCATACTCAAACTCATTTACCTCCTTCCTTTAGTTCCTGAGCAACATGAATTCCAATTCACAAGTTTAGGGAGTTTTTCTTTATTCAGCTGCTTGATAAAATCAAAGAAAAGCACAGCCCAAAGGGGCTTTTTCAAGAGGCAACTAGACTTTCTGGTTTTTCTTTGAAGACATTTCACTTCTCATCCAAGAAGCTTCTTCAATTTTGACTGGATGATGGGGAGTGGAAGACTTTATACACCTTGCAGACAGCTGATCATTTGCATTCTTTTAGCGGGTCATTAAGGTCACCTGGAGGTTTATCTGTGTCATCAGGGTCACCTTAGTGGTGCAAATTGGTGTAGAGCCTTATTTTTGTTGAAAGGACTGTGTTGTAGATTGAAGATAAATGATGTCATTGTCAGGGCTGCTTCTCTCAGTAACCAAGAAAGAAACCACTCAACTCCATTTTGCAGAATTAAGAGTACTTTTACTGGTTTTGAGTAGATAGTAGCTAGGCAAAGCAAGATCTGAGGCAAAAGCGCGCGTAATCATAGATACCAATATGTGACCCATTCCCCTCCCCTTGGTAACCCCATCCCATAGTCCAATCCAAACACCCCACAGGTGTCATGTGGGAGACATCTTCAAAAATCATCATCAGGTTGGTATGCCGGACAGTTAGCCGTGGCGGCAACTCCTCTCACTGCCACATGCACAGTAGATGGTGAGAACAATTCCCTTTTTACAGTCACTCCTGCAGAGAATACCTCCCTCACCCAAATACCATGCCCCCCTTCCGTTTCAAAGGCAGCCAAAAAGCAAGCAGCAAAACAGAGGCTGACAGTCATATCCCTCCCCCTCTGTTGAGAGGGTTGTTTAATTTAGACATAGATGGCTTCTTTGACCCCTCTTTCAAACCAGTGGTTCTCTCTGTCCAAAATGTGTACTTTGCTGTCTTCAAAAGAGTGGCCTGTGTCTTTTAAATGCAAATGGACTGCAGAATTTAGTCCTGATGTGTTTGTTCTCCTATGTTGTGCCATGCTCTTATCAAGTGGTAGTTTTGTTTCCCAAATGTACAGATCTGTGCATGGCTCGTTGCATTGTTCTGTGTATACCACGTTGCTCAATTTATATCAGTGTTTTATGCTTGAAGCGGACAAGCTTCTGCATTACTGTATTCTTGGGTTTGAAGTATGCACATACAGTATGTTGTGTTGGCTGAAAATCCTCCTGAGCTTTTGTGATATGTCTGCAATGTATGGGTTAGGGTTAGGGTTGCAATGTATGGAATGAAAACATTGCTTCGTTCATTGTTCTCTTAGTTATCTATTATGGAGGAGCTTTTGTAGGGTCTTTTTTGAGATTTGATGAAGGCCCGCATGGGATAGTCACATGTTCTGAAGGCTTCCTTGATGTGTTTTTGTTCTTTTTCTTTCCCATCTTTGCTGGTAGTCAGGCCTTCAGCTCAGTGGTATAGAGTTCTGATGGCTCCCATTTTGTGGTCAGTGGTGGGAATCAAAACGTAAATATTTATCTCTGTGAGTGGGTTTCTGTAAATTTCAATATTAAGGCTTCTGTCTTTCTTAATGTGTACCACACAGTCCAGGGAGGCTAGGCTATTTTCCTTAACTGCTTCCTTTGAGAATTTGAAATATCTGTCCACAGAGTTGATGTTTGGTGAACACTTCCAATTCCTGTGTTTTGATCTTGACCCAAGTATCGTCCACATACCTATACCAGTGAGTGGGTGGAATTCCTGTGAAGGAGTCTAGGACTTTGGTTTCTATCTCTTCCATGTAGAGATTGGTCATATTAATACCTTTCCCTGGAACACTTTATGGAAGCAAAAGTTGAACTTTAAAGAAAAAAAATAGAAAGAATATTGGCAAGTTTGAAATTTGGTGTTGGGAAAGCTCCTCAGAATAGAGTGGACAGCCAAAACAGCAAACAAATGAATCATCAAACAAAGGCTTCTTACACCAGGCTTTTTAGTCAAGGCATAAATATCCAGGCTAAATTATCATATTTCAGAACATTATACAAAGATCTAGCTCTCTGAAGAATATAATGATGGAAATGGTGGAAGGAAAGAGAAGAAGAGGACAACCAACAGCAAGTTGATGGATCCAATCACAGAGGCAACGTGTACACATCAAGGACAGATCATCATGGAAAAAAATCTATGTGATTGCCAAGTGTCATCAACTTGATGGCACATAATCAGTCAATTGACTGTTGATCAGCCAACTTTAGCTTCTGCTAAGCAATGCATATTTTTCTACTTGCATAATAATATACTCTAGAATTGTGCCAGTATTATCATAAATCTGACTATTCAAAAGTTTCATGAGTTCCCCTTTTCACTCTTTGAAAACAGGGTAATTATAAATAGCAATCGTAAAAGGTGGTGCCCTTGGATTGTAAATAGTTATCATGATGGGAAACCTAGAACAGAGGGCAATGTATTCTGCTCTGGAACATATGGCTGATAATGGAACTTCACAGCACTGTTTGGGAATTAGTGTTATCAATCCTCCCTAAAATTAGAATGATTCAAGTAATGAGATTTATGTAATTTAGCTTCATTTAATCTTAAAATGTTTCTAACTTGGTAACTATCCAAAGAATGTTGTGGCAAGTTACAATCCATCCAAACAATAAAATTTAATAATACAATTAATAGTACACAATTTAAGGACAGTAGCTAAGAAGCATTAGGGAGAACATACATGTTTATGTTATGGACATGCCATCCTGGGTGCAAGAGGCACATACCAATAGTGTCAGAGTTTGTAGCAATCCAACCAGCACACAAGGAAATAATTCAGCAGGATCCATTTATAGAAAAAACTTGTTTATATACAATAGTATAAAGCATGATGCATGTATACAATACCCATGCAGCTCTTGCAACATGGTAGCAAGTACAAGGACAAGAAGCAGAAGTCAGAATCAGAAATCACAGAAGCACACATATATACAGATCAGTGACCAGCACATACTTTGCTCCTCCCAAACTGGCTTGCATTGGCCCCACCAAATATGCATGTACCAACTCTACAGCTCTTATTGTCTGCCTTGTGCTACTCTTGCTTACAGGAAATACCTTGGACTTTGATTATTTACATATTGCACAGTCCAAGTATGCCTTACACCTTTTTAAGTTTAACCCTTCTCCAAGCTGTTGCATCTTTTGCAAAACTCTGAAGCTGGCATGGCCAAGCTTTCTATGCAAGAGATGAACATATGAATCATGTTGTGCCACATTTCCAAATGTTTGGGCACATTGAACCTTTTGTTGCTGCAACACATAAAGATTATCCTGATTTATGCCCTGTGCATATACACTCCCATTTCATTTTATGAGACACTTCCCATTTACAAATGTGGTCTCAAAACCTTGTTTGTCTAGACTAGAGACACTTAGTAAATTATGTTCATTTCAGATACACATAATATGTTACTAAACTTTTCCTCCAGACATGGAATCACTACACTGTCTTTTCCAATGACTTTAGCCTTCTGGCCATTTGCTAAGGCTACTGCATCTCGTCCAGCTGGATCCATTCTGAAAAACAATTTAGAATTATTAACAATTGTTTGATTAGCTCCACTGTCTATTAACCATTTGTCTCTGCTATTACAATAGCTAACTTTTGCAATAGCAGCTTGTCCATCTGTTGCCTTTCTTCCTTGCAAACAGTCTTTCTTCAAATGAGTCTTATCACCACAGATGAAACCAGAGACGTGCGGTGAGCTTCATGGCCAGTGAGGCAAGCGCGAAAGCCCCAGCGCCGCGTACACCATAGAGTGGGACCGGGACCCGCTTTATGGCGGACACAGCGCCGGAACTTTAAAGCCCTGCTGCCGGGGCTTTAAAGTGGTGGCAGGGCCCTGGCGGCATCCGCCATAGAGCGGGACTGGGTCGGGACTTTAAAGTCCTGCTGCCAGGGCCCTGAAGTGGAGGCCCGCTCATCTCGCCGGCCGGCATGCGCATGCTCCGTGAGAGAGAAGAGGGCGAGTGCTTAGGTCCTCCCCTCCTCCCCGGGGAGCGACTGCGGCAGCTCCTGCAGTCCCCTGGCTGAGGAAGCACTCGCTCGGTGGCGGTCGCGGCAGCAGCTCTTGGCACCCGTTGGCTGAGCGAGAGGGGCGGGGAGTTTGGGAAGCGTGGCCTCTCCCCTAGCATGGCCCTCCAGCTGCGCG
This sequence comes from Thamnophis sirtalis, assembly GCF_051295495.1. NCBI lineage: Eukaryota > Metazoa > Chordata > Lepidosauria > Squamata > Natricidae > Thamnophis > Thamnophis sirtalis. The sequence goes on from NW_028261388.1 coordinate 62,850,509, forward strand.
GGCTGGGGCAGGGAGGAGGGTAGGTGGGTGACTGCCACTCTGGGCTCTCCTCCCCCTGCACTCACTCACTTACACACTCCCTCCCTCCCTCTCACACACACACACACACACACCGAGCGCACCCAAAAAACCCAGGCGTGCACCTCTAGCTGCCCTCAGTCATACCAGTTTCTCGCTTTCGCACTCCACGCAGGCAGGCAGGCAGGCAGCCCCTCTTTCCCTCCCTGCCCCTCGCAGTTCGCCTGGTCGAGATCGAGGTCTATCTCCAAGCACCGGTCTATGAAGCAGACATTTTGGTGCCAGCGATTTGTCCAAGGCAGAGGGTTGAAAGGAGAGAGCAAGAGCGCGAAAGAGAGAGAAGGGGGGAAAAACTCAGCCACAGGCAATTCTTGGAAGTTAACTCTGCCTTATCTTGGACCCAAACAAGGACGCTGCCCACCACGTCTTACGGGCTTTGAAAGACTCGCCCTTTTATGGAGTCCTCGACTTCAACCCCCCGAAAGTTTCTACTACAGGCAGCCACGCCATCCGAGCACCTACAGAGGGCCACCTGCGACTTGACACGCGCCTGAGGCAGCACACCGTCCTGTCCGGCCAGCGCTCCGCTTACCTTCCACTTGGGCAGTGTGGAGGATGCCGCGTTTTCAGCCCCTAGAGTCTCTTTCCCCGTCCAGGGTGGTAGAATTCCAAACCCAGCCAGCTGAGTTGAAGCCCACCGCAGTCACGGCTGTTGCTCCGAAGCCTCCAGGAGTGCCGGCTCCTTTGCAAAAAAATAAACTGAGCGGCGGGAGGGAAGGCGGTCCCTCGAGTCTGAAGTTTGCTCGAAGAACTGACTCCTCCCGGACTCAGCTCTTGTGCAGTCTCTTCTGACAAGAGCGAGCCTCCTCCTTCTCCCCCACTCCTCTCTCCTCTGAAGCGCGCCCTCCGAAATAACCCGCCCAACGTAAGCGTGTTCAACTTCAAGGCATGATTCACTGCTCCCAGATCAGGAGGCGGGAGAATCACATGCCTCCTTTGCATATGAAATTTTTCGCTTTTTAACCCTTGCTTAACTCTTAAAAGACGAAAAATTCCTTATGCAAAGGAGGCCCATAGTTCTCTTGCCTCCTCCTACAGTTAACACTAAGCAGACTCAAAGTCACTGTGACTTGGAGTCTGGCAGCAACTACCTTGGCTTTAATTATTTTTTTAAAATTCTTTAAAATTATTTCCTTTTCCTCAGGAGACTGGTGAGGCCCCGCCTCCCCTGCCTCTAGTGACTGCACGTCCCTGATGTGTATATACATATGTATAAATTGTTGGTGATGTTTTTGTCCTGTGAAAGCCCAAATGCAAAGCCCTGTGTGTTAAAAGGTGCCCATACTTGACTGCTTAGGGGGCAGCAAGTTCTCCCAGATCCCTTTTAGATCTGAAAACTGATGGCTGAGTTCCCTAAAAGAGATGGTTTTCCATACTCCATGAGGTAACCAGAGTCCTTCCCAGGTCTTTTTTTTACTGAAAACTGACAGTTGTGGCCTGGCTAAGCCAAAGTGAACCCCACATTTAGAGGGAACATTGGAAGCTGAAGCTCGAGGATAGTGAAAGGAACCCCTCTAGGAGATTTGCTTGAGGCATGGGATGAGAGGTAGATGCCTGCTCTAGCCAGCATGAAAAAATATGTAAGAAATGGGCTTTGCTGAATGATGACACAGGAAGACAAATTTGGCTAAATAAAGGTACTTAAAGAAAAGGAAAATATATAAATAGGAACATTGGGGTTTTCCTCTGTATTCTACACAACCACATGGTATGTTTGTTAAGATTTGTGCTTTCCCTAATTTAACTGTGATTTATGGTGGGAATGAGCAGTGTGTGTGTAAACCTCAGAGTTCTATTATTCTCTCTTTGTCAGCCTTGTTTTTGTGTGTGTGTGTGTGCATGTCTAAGTCTTTGTGTGCTCTTGGGGTAATTGAAACTGCAAAATGTGTCCAATCAAAAAAGATTTTTTTAAAAAATTGCTAGAAAAAGAAAATGCTTTCACCCTGGTTTTGTCTGGCCCACAAAACAGAAGGTGAAGAGAAAAGTCGGTCCAATTTTATTTCCTTCCCTCTCTGTACCCCTACATAAGGCCAAGTTTATGAGGAAATGTTTTAAGCTCACTTTCAGAAAAAGTTTCATCCTTGCATTTAATGTGTGTTTCAATGATTTCATCTGTCCATCCTTTTTTGAAGCATGTGAATCCAGTTTTTATTCTTTCCTCATCTGTGATGTCTCCATTTTGTTATAACTGTTTTATCTGTTTAACAATTGTGGTACTGATGTGTTTTTTTCTCCCTCAAACTCTACCTGCAAGCTGTCTACATTCCCCCCCATCTCTTATCCTGCAACAATGGCTTTTCGGGGGGCTTATTCTCATGTCTTTCAGCCCTGCACAGATGACTCTGCAACCTGTAAAAGCAGATCACGCTGATCCAGAAGAGACCTTCCTTTCATTTGAGCCAGACAATTGGTTTTGGATCCAGTACTCCACTGAAAACCATCACATCAACCAGAGTGGAGCAGACCTTCCCAAGTGTCAGATCTACAAAAGATGCCCTAATTAATTTACGAGCCTCAAGACAAAGTTCAAAAGAAATCCAGTCATTTATTCAGAGTAACATTTTGGCGATACCTGCCATGGAGTCAGATCTGATTTCTGTTTAATGGTGGCTAACCTTTACCCCTGTGTCTCGCTTCCCCTCAGGTTATCATAAAACACATCCACCAACAAACACTCCTGCTGTAGAAATCTGAGATCCAACCCTGGTAGAAAGTATGCATGGAATTCTCCCTCTCTTTCTTTCAATGTCAACTTGATAATAAGCCTGGAAATGCTTTAAAAGTTGACATTTGGCTCCCCTCACTTCCCGAAAGCACCCTGTGTGAAACAAAAACAATTTCCGTACTGGTATATAATTTAGGGATGCATCCCTCCCTCAGGCTTGCTTGGATTTTCTGCATGGAATTTTGCTATAAGGCGATCAGCCTAGATATTTCTACTATTTATCCAAGATGCCTCTGATAAGGTGTAGCCTTATTTGATTAAATATTGGAGTTGTCTCCTGTGCCACCTCGAATGAAGGACTTGTTGCACCTCATAATGGGTTTGGCCCCCTATGACCACAGGGCCCAGGGTCTCCCGGGGTAGTGGTCTCAGAGTGGATCTGACCATGGGTTTTAAGAGGCTACTATGGAATACTGGGTGTATCTTCCCCAGCAGTTGAGGCAGTTTCGATTGCACTGTGACTGGGTTGATGATCTTTACTATAGGGAATGGTCCCATAAACTTCGGCCCCAGTTTCTTGCTAGGGAGTCTTAACCTCAAATATTTTGTGGAGAGGTAAACCTTCTCTCCCACCCAGAATGGCCATTGTGGAGCTCAGTGCTTATCTGCCTGTTTCTTACAACCAGCACTTTTTTGACATTCTCCAAGCTTGCTTTTAGTATTGACATCCAATCAGTCAAGCTGACTGAGGAGGGGGGATCCCTTGGATACTCAGGAATTGAGACGAAGTCCATACCGCTCACTACTTTGAATGGTGTGAGTCCTGTGCTACTGTGAACAGCATTATTGTACGCGATCTCAGCAAATGATAGGAGGTCTGCCCAATTGGACTGCTGATAGTTCATGTAGCATCTCAGGTACTGCTCTACCATGGCGTTCAGTCTCTCTGCCCCCCCCCATTGGTGCTCAGATGAAAAGCTGAGCTAAGACCCTGGGATGACCCAATGGACCTCCCTCCAGAACTTAGCCATGAACTGGACCCCTCTGTCTGAGATAATTCTTTGAGGTACAGGCAGTAGATGTGCTTCATGAACAGTTTGGCCAGCTTTATAGTAGAGTTGCCGAAAAGTGGAGGAAACACGGTGATTTGGACTGTAATAGTCTGTTCTCCAAACAGCCATACTTCATACCTGGCAATCTTCACAAAGGAGGGGATGAATTGCCTATAGAAGTTCACAAACCCTAGGAAGCTTTGTAGCTGTCTGTGGGTGTGACAGGGTTACCAGCCTAGGACAGCTTGTACTTTGGCTGGGTCCATCTCTATTCCCTCATTTGACACATGGTAGGCCAGGTAGTCTAGCTGTACATGGTGGAATTCACATTTTGATAGCTTGATGTACAGGTTGTCTGCTAGAGGTTTTTCTAGTACCTGTTGGACCAGGGATATGTGGTCAGCCATGGTCTCCATGTAGATGAAGATGTCACTCAGATAGACAAGGACCCCCATGTAGAAGTGCTCATGCAGCACCTCATTTATTAACTGCATGAACACCGCTGGGGTTCACTGCAGTCCAAAAGGCATCACTTTGAATTGGAAGCTCCCCAGGGGGCAGTTGAATGCTATTTTCCACTTATCTCCTTCCCTGATCCATACTCGGTAGTATGCTTCTTTTTTTTCTTTTTTTTTTAAAATTATTTTTATTTTTTATTACACAGACAACAATGGGAAAGGGAGAGGATGGAAACAAAAAAGAGAAAGGGAAAAAGGGGGGGAGGGAAAACCCATCTTCACATATAACATGTCGTTTAATCACAGGTGCATCCCTACTAAGTTTATACATCCCGTATCTCTCTATTGTATATTTGATAAGCACCACAATAGGCTAGGGTTTAAGAAACAAAAAAACAACAAAATAAAACAAGGGAGAGAGAGAGGAAAAAAAAAGGAAAAAAGGGGTAGGGGGAGGAGGGGGAGGCCAAAAAGGGCAAAAAAAAAAAAAAAGTCCAAAAAGGAATGGTAAAGAAAAAAGGGAAAAAAAAACACCAAAAAAAACAAACAAACAAACAAACAAACAAACAAAACCATCATCACATGCAACATGTCGTTTGATTACGGTTGTTTTAACATCTACATCTTCAAATAATGTTTACCATCTCAGATATTTCCTCTAATGTAACTAAAGGTCTCATTTTCCTTCTACAATATATATTCAGTTAACATTAGCATTATTTTCCCCCAGAGAGTATACTTCTATTCATTGTTAATCTTGCATTTCATACCTTCAAACAGAGATCTTATTCCTTCATTATTCAACAAGGCATCGCTGCCTGTATATACCAGTTTTCATTTGTTCCCCTATTAGAATTGCCTTATCAGCAGCGAAATATCATTATAGTAAGTTCTTAACCTTATACATTGTATCACCAGACCTTATATTAGTACTTCCTTATATCATTGTTGAATTATTTCACAGCATAATTATATCATTATTTACTTTCTCCAATTAAGACATAAGTGTATCATTTTTCATTTCCAAGATTTTGTTTTTTTTCCTTTAGCCATTGATAAAACAAGTCCCATATCTTATAAAATTGTTCATCCTCTTGCTCTCTAATTTCAAATGTCAATTTACTCATTTCGGCACAGTCCATTATTTTTCGAATGATTTCTTCCTCTTTTGGTATTGTTTCATTTTTCCAGTTTTTTGCAAATACAATTCTGGCTGCTGTTAACACATTTACAATCAAATATTTTAAGTCTTTGTTGTAGATTTCTGGTAAGATTCCCAATAAGAAGACCTCTGGTTTAAAGTCTATTTGTTTGTGTATCATTTTCTCCAACCACATGTGGATTTTAGTCCAGTATCTTTTGGCTTCAGTGCAAGTCCACCACATGTGGTAGTATGAGCCAGGTATCTGGTGACATTTCCAACATTTTTCTGATTTATTCTTGAACATTCTTGCGATTCTGGTCGGGGGTAGGTGCCACCTGTAAAACATCTTATACAAGTTTTCTCTATATGCAGTAGACATTGTCATTTTGTAATTTTGAGACCACAATTTCTGCCAATTCTCTAAGTCAATCCCATACTTAAAAAATTTTCCCCAAGCAATCATAGTTTCTTTAACTTGTTCTTCATGCAATTTAAACTCCAATAAATATCCATATAGTTTTTTAATTACTTTTTCATCAGTACCTGTTAGAATTTTGTCTAGCTCAGTCATTTTATTATAGAGACCTTTAGTTTTTCTATTTTCATTATATCTAGATTGTATCTGTACATATGAATACCAGTTCATTTCCATCCCTTCTTGCTTCAACTCTTGACTAGATTTGAGCTCACCCTCTGTATTCAGTAATTCTATATATCTAACTGTTTGTTCCTTTTTATGTATTATCGGATACGAGAATGCTTCAATTGTTGATGTCCAGACTGGAATTTTTAAATAATGTAATTTTTTAATCTTTTCCCAATTTAACAACAACGCCTCCCTTATATAATGTCTTCTAAAATAACCATGTGGTTTAGTTCCCTTATACCATAAGAAAGCATGCCATCCCAACAGCAGATCGTGACCTTCTACGTTCAATAATCTAGAGTTTTTTAATGATATCCACTCCTTAATCCACATCAGGTTTGCTGCCTGATAGTATAGCTCCCAATCGGGTAATCCAAAACCTCCTCTTGATCTAACATCTTGTAGTAATTTAAGCTTTATTCTAGGTTTTTTCCCTTGCCAGATAAATTTCAAAACTATTTTATTTAAGTCTAGAAAGAAATCCTTACCCAGTCTAATTGGGATTGTCTGAAACAGATATAGAATTCTAGGTAGAATGTTCATTTTAATTGTGGAAATTCTCCCCATCATTGATAAATGCAAGTTTTCCCATTTCTCCAAATCGATTGCTATTTGTCGTTTTAATCTGGAATAATTATCCTCTTTAAGGGTGCTACATCTAGGTGATAAATGTATCCCCAAATATTTAATCTTACTTGTGTTTTGAATCTGCAACATTTCTGACAACTGTTCCTTTTGTGTAGCTGGGATATTCTTTGTCATGATCTTTGTTTTATCTTTGTTTATTTTCAAGCCTGCTACTTCTCCATATTCCTCTATTCTTTCTAACAATTTGGGTGCGGTTTCTAATGGATCTTCAAGAATGAAAACTAAGTCGTCTGCGAACGCTTGCAGTTTATACTCTTCTCTCTTAATTTTCATTCCTCTTATTTCTTCTTCTCTAATCTTTCTATTTAAGACCTCTAGTGTTAGGACAATGAGTAGCGGTGATAGTGGGCAGCCTTGTCTTGTACCTCTCTTTATTTCAATCGGTTCTGTTAGTTCTCCATTTACCATTATCTTTGCTGCTTGTTTCTGGTATATCGTTCGTATACTTTGAGTAAATTTCTTGCCAAAGTTCATCTGCTCCAGTTGCAAAAACATAAACTGCCAATTCACATTATCATGTAGTATGCTTCTTTGAGGTCTAGTTTGGTGAAGACAATACACCCTTGGTGTTGCACTCAGAATGTTGCACTCAGTCTTGCTGAATACTTCTGTGAGGTTCTGATATTCCCCTGGATCTGTTCGGTCTCTGGGGTTTTGTTGGATGTGGCTGCCAGATGTTCTGGTGTGCTCTTTTGGGGAGTTCCCTGCTTGGGTGTCGTTTCTGCTTGCTGGTATGGAAGGGGTCAGGGGCCCTTTTCTAGCCTAAGTCTGTGGACACACCCTTGCCACCAAGTGCTTCCCACTTATCTAGCCAGGAGAGTCCCAGTATGACTGCATCTGTCATTTTGGGGGCCTTTATGAATCGAATTACTTCCCAATGATGCACTAATTCTAATCTCACTGGTTCAGTCACGAAGGGTGGTCTGGTCAAAATCCTCCCTCAGTTGCTCTATTGCACTTCCCCAGGATTCTATCTGGAACTTTGGGAGCCTGGCTTGTTCCCAGTCCACATCCAGTCCACCCTTGCCAGTTCACTCAGGACCCTTCTCTTTTCTTGGGCATTGGGGTAAAGGAACTCAACTTCAGCTGTTTTGGGGGCTAATTTCCACCAGTACTCATCCCTTCTTGCTTTTGCCACTGGGAAAGGCATCTCAGCTTTGCTGTCTGGGGCTTTGATGTCTGGAGCTGGCTGCACTCCTCCAACTGTAATCAGGCTTTCTTCGGATAGTCCGTCCTCTGCCATGGTTGCCTGAGTTCTCATCCAAGCACCCCAAATATTGGGGGAGTGCTTGGAGAGCCAGGGATTCAGGAAACTCGATAATTTTGATAGATTTTAAAAGTTAGATCTGACTCTCTGTCAGGTCTCCAAAAGATGCCCTAATTAATTTACGAGCCTCGAGACAAAGTTCAAAAGAGATCCAGTCATTTATTAGGAGCAACATTTTGGCGATACTTGCAATGGAGTCAGATCTGATTTTCGTTTACCCCTTTGTCTCCCCTACCCTCAGTCTGTGTCATAAATCACATCCATCAACAAAGTGCTGCAGCAGGTTGTAAACCCTCGCACCTCACACGCTTGCTGTAGAAATCTGAAATCCAACCTTGGTCGAAAGTATGCATGGAATTCTCCCTCCCTTTCTTTCAATGTCAATTTGATAATAAGCATGGAAACACTTTACAAGTTGACACCAAGCCTGACTGACCAGCTTTACCACCAAGCATGCCACCCAGCAAACATGAAAGAAAGGACCCTGAGCTGGACAAGTAAAGACTGAAAGACTCTTTTCAATCCTCAGACAACTGGAAAGACTATGGGGGGGGGGGAGGGTGGAAATTCATTGTAAGATTTTCTTTCTTGTCTCATTTATATTGTAATCGGTTTAATGCAAGGATGGGTTTCTGCCAGTTCTAACCAGTTCACTAGAAGAGGTTCCACAAATCTAGCATGCCGTTTAGAACCGGTTCCACTGGTGGAACTGCCCCCGCCCCCTCGCTCACTCACCCCCTCCTGTCCAGAGGCTGCTCACTTGCTTGCTCCTCCTGCCCGTCCGCACTATGCTAGCCCCACCAACCACTCACTGATTGGCTGGCTCACCAATTGCTCCACCCGCCTCTAAGAGCCCTATCTAAACCCACTTACCTTTTTTCCTGCTTGGCTCTCTATTGCTGCCTGCTGACTCCAAGGAGGTAAGTAAGCTGCAATTAAGCATGAGGCAGGGAGGTGGCGGGGGGCGGGGGCGGCAGGTCAGCTGGAGCAGCCTGCTGTGGTCCTGCACTATAAGCAAGTCCGGTGACCTTTTGCGGCCTTGCAAGGATCCTGGGCTCATTTATAGTGCAGGGCCACATAACCACCAGCAAGCATGGGGGTGGGGATGGCGGCAGGAGCTGACACGGCATGGCTGGAATCTTTGGCAAGTTCGGGGACCTCGCAAGGCCTTTGCAAGGTCCCTGGATTTGCCTAAGATGCCTGGCTGCCAGCAAACACAGGCATGGGGGTGGGGACAGTGGCGGGAGCTTACGTGGCATGGCTGGTGTCTTTGGCAAGTTCGGGGATCTCGCAAGGCCTTTGCAAGGTCCCTGGACTTGCATAAAATGCCTGGCTGCCAGCAAGCACAGGCGCAGGAGTGGGGACGGGGGCAGGAGCTTATCTCCTAGGCGTCGACCACGCTGTGCAAACTATTGCCCATTGCCCTGCAAGTCAGGGGAGGGGAGGTCTGGCTGCCAGCAAAGGACTTCCACCAAGGTGGCCCGGGCGGGCAAAAGAACGTGCAAGCGATTGAGGATCAGGCAGGGCACCAAGGCTCCTTCGCCTCCCTTCACTGCCACTTTGTCTTGGTGAAGTTGCCGCAGCTGCTGGATGGACGGAGGTAGCCAGAGCGGCGGCAAAAAAACCACCAGTATTTATTTGCATAGCAGTTAGCATAAAATATCATAAAATCAATGGCCTATCCAAAAAATGTCATAAACCATAAACTGTAAACCGTAAAGTGTGCAGGACTTTTTCACACAGCTGTATTTTAAAATTACACACAATGAGCCCTGGGACTCCTACTCATGAGACTACCAGTGCAACCTATCCTGCTTTACTGAGCAGCTGGGCAGCATCATTTGTGAGTCATAGTCAGGGTTTGGGTTTTGGAGATCTCTTTTCTGCTATCTCTTCAAGTGAGGGAATTGTCTGAGGGGGATGCCCTTACCCCATGGAATTATCAGGGAATTATCAGGGAATTATGGGCCTTAGTGCCACAAAGCAAAAAAGGAGAAGCTTTGTGAGGAAGTAGGTGAAGGGGATAGTTTCAATCTAATTCTGAATCGAGTGTGCTTGTGTATGCAGCTACTTTTATAATACAGGCAATATAAACAATACAAACATCCTGGATAAATTTCCCTCCCACCAGACAGAAGTCCAAGGTGTTCAGAACTTGCTGTGCCAGTTCAAATACAATATTTACATGAGTACATTAAACCAGTGGTGAGTTTCCAATTTTTTTAGAACCTCTTCTGTAGGTGTGGCCTGCTTTGTGGGAGTGACTTGCTGGCCATGTGACCAGGTGGGAGTGGATTGCTGGCCATGTGACTGGGTGGGAGTGGATTGCCAGTCATATGACTGGGTGGGCGTGGCCAACTTGTAAAATGTGGTGAAGCTCACTTAACAACGTTCTTGCTTAGCAACCAAAATGTTGGCTCAGAATCTCTGGCATTTGAAGCATGCAAGTCTTAAAGCTGTCAAGTTACAAGACCCTTGTACCCCTAACCCTTTAGAAAAAAAAACCCAGGGATGTTCAAACTTGACAGCTTTAAGACTTGTGGACTTCAACTCCCAGAATTCCTCCTTCAGTCATGTTGGCTCAGGAACTCTGGCATTGAAGCATGCCAAGTCTTAAAGCTGTCAAGTTACAAGACCCTTGTACCTCTAACCCTTTAGAAAAAAACTCCCAGAATTCCTCCTCTCGCTCTTCATCTGCAACACAAACAACATGGTCCTCAGGACATAATAGGATTAGCCCTCTACCCATCTCACCAAATGGCACCTGAGAATATTACATCAGCCAGCAAGGCTCAGCCAAGCCTGGGACACAGCCTCCAAAGTTAGCTAAGACTAAGGTGACCAGACGTCCCAATTTCAGCGGGATGGTCACGCTTTATAACAATTTTTCCCGTGTCCCGGGCCGTTTTAAAAAAGTCCCGATTTTCTGGCTTCATGTTGAAAGCCCAGTGGATTTGCTTAAGAAATCCTAACCGGGGCAAGTGTCAGCCTCTGCTTTGCTATCGCTTCGGCTGCCATGAAACGGGGAGGGAGGGCATGGTATTTGGGAGGGGTTACTCATTGTGCTGGAGGAAGGTTCTGGAGTTCACCGACTGATCGGACTATGCATGCGTGGGTGTTTCCCGCCAGGACTAACGGCACCGACATTCCATCTTTGTGATGCCTTTTGAAGTTATCTCACACCTGACACTTGGAAGAATTATGATTGGACTGGAACTGTGATGCCAAGGGGTGGGGAATGGGCTATTCTATATATCAATTGCTTTCGCGCCTAAATAATCAGACTTCGCTTCGCTATGCCTTTAATCATTCTTAATTAGTAAAAGTACACTTGATTTCCACACATGGAGTCTTGTGGTCTTTCTTTCCTAATTAATTAATGGAGAGGTGTTGACAGTAAGCGAAGTCTCATCAACACCCTACCAGGAGAATACAATCTTCCGTGGGGGGTGAAAACTACAAGAAGAAACAGAGAAAATGGCTTCGCACGCAAGCGATGAAGAAATTGAAAAAGAGACTGTTGATTTATCATTACCCGAGAAGTTGGCTGAGCTGGAAATAACGGGCCCGGCGACCCCCCCCCCCGTTGGTCCTTGTCTGTGGGACAAAGAGAAGATAGTGCAAGCTGGGATGCTGGAGTCACCAGAAGAAAACATCAGGAGAGACCGTTTGAAGCGGGGGCCAAACGAAAACCCCGGGAAAGAGGTCAGCCGGAGAACTTGGAACAGAGGTACTCTAGGCAAAGATTCGGGGAGGGTGAAGAGGCCGAGGGGGGATGGGAGCAAGAAAACCCACAGGCAGCTTCACCCCCCCCCCAGCCAGGGGTGCTGCCAGGCCAGGGGCCCCACCCCCCAGAAGACGCAGAATGGCTAAAGTCCCTCCCTTAACTGTAAAGTATGATGGAAATCCTAAGAAGCTGGGGTTTTTCATTATGCAAGTTTATAACTTCATGGAAATTTATGGGCCCGATTTTGAATCAGATGCCATGAGAGTCCGGATGGTGTTGCTTGCTTTGGAGGACGAAGCGGCTGATTGGTGGATGGGTTTGCACCAAACCAACTCCCCCCTCCTGAGAGACTTTGATGCGTTTATGACTGCGTTCAAGCGGCGGTTTGATGACCCTCTGACTGAGAAACGGGGTAAACTGAAATTTATGACCCTCACACAGGGAGATAGGCCGGTGACTCAGTACATTCAGGAGTTTCAACACCTTTGTAATTATATGAGAGGATGGGGTGAAGAAGCCCTTTTGGATAAATTTGCTTTGGGCTTGAATGAAGACATTTATCAACAATGTGTTAATCGCCACCTTCCTAAGCGCGTTGCAGTTTGGTATGAAAATGCAGCTGATATTGAGCTTGATTTAATTAGACTCCAATGTGCAAAGGAAGAGAGGGAGAAAGAGAGAGAAAAGGCAGCGAGATCTCCCCCCCCCCAACCCACAAGCCACCTTCCGGAGTGAGAAGCGAAGGGAAAGGTGGCCCCACAGGCAAAGCTAAGCCATTCACATGCTTCCGTTGTGGGAAAGGAGGCCACCGCGCTCCAGACTGCCGCGCTAAGTTTCCCACGGCCACCTCAACCCCTGCCAAGAGGGAGGGGAGATCCAACAAGGCCCCAGACAAGAAGAAAAAGGAAGCTGCGTTCGCTGTGGATTCCACCCCCCCCCCCGCGTTTCGGACAGGCCCTGGAGGGAGAAGCTGACATCTCTACCAGCTCCTCTGATGATTCCGATGATGACGCCTCGCCTCGCTGGGTGAGTTCAAATAAAGGCCCCATGCTAATCCCAATAGAGTTAAAGGTTCCGCCAGATGGGGTGTCAGAAAGCCTTCCCGCCCTGCTTAACTCAGGCTGTTCCCGCTGCATGATCAATCCTGCTATGGTGGAGAAACTGGGCCTCAAGTTAAAATTTTTGAAAACCTCTATTGTCTTTTGCCAGATAGATGGGTCCATAGCAGGGGGGGGCAGCCCATTTCTACACTGAACCTCTAGAGATGAAAATGGGTTCCCATACCGAACTGATCTCTTTTATTGTGGCTCCCAGGATGGACAGGCCCCTCATTTTGGGCCTCCCTTGGCTTCGGAAATGGAACCCTCGCATAAATTGGAGGGAGGGTTGGTTGCGCATTCGCTCGAAAACACCTCCGGAGGGGGAGGGCATTTCCTCAGAGCCTGTTAGCTGCAGTTCTGATTTGGCCGCCAGAGGGCAGGAGAGGATTGAAGGAGAAGAAAAAATTCCAAAAGTGTATTGGGACCTGAGAGGAGTGTTTAGTGAAAGATCTTCAGATAAACTTCCGCCCCACAGGCCTACTGATTGATCAATCGACATTTTGCCCGGGGTGAAGCTCCCAAAGCCCCAAATTTATTCCATGTCGCCTAGGGAGATGGAGGAAATGAGAAAATTCATCGATAAAAATTTGGAACGTGGTTTCATTGAGCCTGCACGCCCAAAAGTAGCTGCCCCTGTATTATTCAGAGAGAAGAAAGATGGCTCCCTGAGATTGTGTGTTAATTTCAAAAATCTTAATGGGATCTCGGCCCAAAACCTCTACCCGCTGCCATTGATGAAGGACATGTTAGCCCAATTGGGAAAGGGCCGCATTTTCACTAAACTGGACCTCAGGGAAGCATACTATAGAGTCCGTATAAAGGAGGGGGATGAATGGAAGACTGCGTTCAACTGCCCTCTTGGTTGCTTCCAATTCCGGGTGATGCCTTTTGGCCTGCAGGGGGCGCCTGCAGTTTTCATGCAATTAATTAATGAGATCTTGCATGACCACCTTTACAAGGGCGTTATCGTATATTTGGAGGATATCCTTTTCTATACTCAGACATATGATGAACACGTCGCTTTAGTACGCACTGTCTTGAAAAAACTCAGAGCTGCTGAACTGTACGCCAAATTGTCCAAGTGTGAATTTCACCAGGCGAAGATTGACTACCTAGGGTATTGCATCTCTCCCGCTGGCATTGAGATGGACCCTGGGAAAGTAAAGGCGGTCACTGAGTGGGAGGCGCACCGAACACGCAGACAATTGCAAAATTTTTGGGGTTTTGCTAACTTCTACCGTCAGTTCATTCCTTCTTTTGCCAAAATTGCGCTTCCTATCACTAATTTGTTAAAGTCCAAAGGTGGGCCTAAACCTAAGCCTAGCAAACCACTGGATTGGACCATGGAATGCCAAGCTGCTTTCGAGAAACTGAAATGCCTCTTTGCTGCGGAACCGGTCCTGAAGCATCCCGACATGGACAAGCCTTTCGTTGTCCAAGCTGATGCCAGTGACGTCGCTGTTGGGGCCGTCTTGCTGCAAGCCAATGACCAAGGTAATTTGCAACCTTGCGCTTACACCTCCCGCAAGCTCACGGACACTGAACGACGTTGGGCCGTTTGGGAGAAGGAGGCATTTGCAGTCCGATGGGCTCTAACCACATGGTGCCATTTTCTGGAAGGCGCTAAGCACCCGTTTGAGGTGTGGGCTGACCACAAGAATTTAGAGGCTTTGAGGACCCCACGCCGTCTATCTCCTAAGCAGATGCGTTGGGCCCAACATTTCAACCATTTCAATTTCACACTCAAGTACATCCCTGGGGGAAAAAATTTCATGGCTGACGCTTTGTCCAGACTCCCTCAATACAACTGTTCTAAACTGAGTATTGTTCAGCCCGTTGTTCCCACATCCAGCCTGGCGGCTCCGGTGGTCACTCGCCAGCAGGCACGCTCGAAAGTAGAGGTACCTCACGATTTTCTCTCTGACCTCAAACGCGCCCTTCCCCAGGATGACTGGTTCCAGAAGCAGCAGGATGAGTGCACAATGAGGGACGATTTACCGTGGATCGGAGCCAAGCTTTATGTCTCCGCCTCTCTTCGTCTCGTCGTCCTCCAACGAGCTCACGATTCCAAATTGGCGGGTCACTTTGGGTTCGTAAAAACTTTACATCTGGTGAAGAGACAATTTTGGTGGCCCTCTTTGAAAAAAGACATTGAACTTTATGTTGCCAGTTGTCCGGTTTGTGCTGCCGCTAAAAGGGCACCTGGAAAGCCACAAGGCCTGCTTCAATCTGTAGCCCGACCTGTCGCCCCTTGGAGGGAAATTTCAATGGACTTCATTGTCGAGCTTCCCGAGAGCCAGGGGCACACCGTCATTTGGGTTGTTACGGACTTATTTTTTAAACAAGTTCATTTTATACCGTGCCACAAAATTCCTTCTGCTAAGGCACTGGCTAAACTCTTCATTTCCCATGTTTACCGTTTGCATGGAGTGCCTGATCGCATCATTTCCGATAGAGGTGTCCAATTCACCTCAACTTTCTGGAAGGAATTTCTTAAATGCATTGGCTCCGCCCAGGGCCTTAGCTCCGCCCACCATCCTCAGACTAATGGGGCTTGTGAGAGGACTAATTCTGTTTTGGAACAATATTTACGTTGTTTCATCAATTATCAGCAAGATGATTGGGTTGACTTGCTACCGCATGCTGAGGTGGCCTACAACAATTCTGTCCATACCAGCACTGGTTTCACCCCTTTTCGGGTTGTATTTGGTCAAGATTTTGTTCCTATTCCAGAGTTACCTCGTGACCAACCGCAAGTTTCTTCCGTCACTGAGTGGAGCGAACGTCTGAGCCATGTTTGGCCTTTAACTCTTGCTACTTTGGATGCTGCCCATCGTGCTCATAAAAAACAAGCTGATAAGAAGCGTGCGCAACCTTATCAGTACAGAGAGGGTGACCTGGTTTACTTGTCCACAAAATTCCTTCAAACCACACAGAAGTCCAAAAAGTTGGGACCTAAGTATGTTGGTCCATTTCCCATCATCAAAATCATCAATCCTGTTTCTGTTTGATTGCAGCTGCCTAAGCATCTCAACCGTGTTCATCCCGTGTTCCACATTAACCTCATTAAACCTGTTCGTGTTTCTACTTTACGTCCGCCTGATGACCCTCCACCTGCTCCCTTGTTGATTGATGGTGAAAGACACTTTGAAGTTCGTGAAATACTGGACTCCCGCAGGCGGCGTAATCGCATCCAATACTTATTGGCTTGGAAGCATTTTCCTCCCTCTCATACGGAATGGGTTGACAAATCCCATGTTTGTGCTCCCCGACTGCTTCGGAGGTTTTATGCTACTTATCCTGACAAACCTTGATTTTTCTCTTCCCCCCCCCTCTTCTCTCTTCTATGTTTTGTTGTTCGTCTGTTTGTTTGTTTTCTCATTTTCCAGGCCTGACCGCCTTTTTCCGGGGGACGGCCGGATGTCAGCCTCTGCTTTGCTATCGCTTCGGCTGCCATGAAACGGGGAGGGAGGGCATGGTATTTGGGAGGGGTTACTCATTGTGCTGGAGGAAGGTTCTGGAGTTCACCGACTGATCGGACTATGCATGTGTGGGTGTTTCCCGCCAGGACTAACGGCACCGACATTCCATCTTTGTGATGCCTTTTGAAGTTATCTCACACCTGACACTTGGAAGAATTATGATTGAACTGGAACTGTGATGCCCAGGGGTGGGGAATGGGCTATTCTATATATCAATTGCTTTCGCGCCTAAATAATCAGACTTCGCTTCGCTATTCCTTTAATCATTCTTAATTAGTAAAAGTACACTTGATTTCCACACATGGAGTCTTGTGGTCTTTCTTTCCTAATTAATTAATGGAGAGGTGTTGACAGCAAGACAAAGACACCCTGTCTAATCCCTCTCTCTGTCTCAGTACTTTCATTGAAGATATTAAAACATTAAAGCAACAAAACGGACCCCCCCGTGCCCCTTTTTACCTCATTTTATAAGAAAAAATGACCAAGTATCATAGAGCTCCAGGAAATGGCTAGAGAGGTCGCGAGTGTTACTTCCTGGATTTTCTGGGGGGGAGGGGCCCAGAGGTTGGAGGTCTGCTCCAAAATGGTGGCAAAGTTTCTTTGAAAAATATTTCCCTGGCTAATTTCACCATTTCAATTTGCTCAGTTCTTTGTATTAACATCTACATCATTCTGGGTTTACTTGGAGTGCAAGCCTGCTGGTAAGTGAGCTGGGTTTTTTTCTTTTATTTTTTAATGTATTTTAAAATAAACTTTTATTTATTGTGCATAGGATTTTTTAAAATTCTGTGTGGATTCTTTTTTTAAATTGTCTTAGACCAGTGTTTTTCAACCACTCTGCCGCGGCACACTAGTGTGCCGTGACATAGTGTGAGGTGTGCCGTGGGAAAAACACCCGCCGGCATTGCGTCCCAGCTGGCGGGCAGAGGCTGAGTCGGCCGGCCGGCCTCTCCCCAGCTACCTCGGCCGCGCCTGGTGGTGGGTGGGGAGGCGGCGCGCTCCAGGCCACCCCGCGCCCCAGCCGCATCCCCGGGGCCGCAGGAGCCGCCAGTTGGGAGGAGCGTCTTGTCGCTGGCCGCCTCCGGGATTGCTAAAAATAGCGGCGGGCGGAAGCAGGGAGGGTCTCAGGCTCCGTTGGAGGGCGGCCCCTCTGCGCTGCGCTCGGGGCTGCTCTGGCGGCCGTCGGGCCCCATTGGCCCCTCAGCACTCTTGCCACGCGTGCCACGCTCCCGCCCACTCGCCCCTGCCAATGCGGGGCCCTGGTCCCGGCGCCCATTGGATTGGGCCCGGGGGCTTCCTCCTTGTGGGAAAGTGGCGGCGACTTTCTCTCGCTCGGTAACTCTGCCCCCCCCCCCCCGCCGGAAGGAGGAGAGCTGGGGAAGCGGAGCGCGGGGTCACTGCCACTCGTGGCCGCGGAAGCTCGCACGGTGGCAGCTTCAGCCTCCTCCGTTCAGCCTTCTGGCCCAGCCAGAGAGGAGCCCCGAGGGCCAGCAAGAAGGAATTAACTAGAAAATGGGCGGGGGGAACAGAGCTGTGGGGGACTAGTGCTCAAAGAGCCCCCAACTACCCCTGAGGCTCTGTCTCCTTCGGTGAGAGATCTGCCCCTCTGGAGCCTTCAAGCGTTCCTTCCCTGCCCTTCTTTCTTAACAACCAACCTGCATTTCCTTTACAACGGCAGTTGGGACCGTCACTAAGCAGCACCTGCCTGTGACATTGCACTTCCTGACTACATCATGGATGCCTTGCAATTCTGGTCCCAAATGCCATTGTAAACGGAGCCCCTCCTGCCCTACTGGAGGCCAAGAGCTTGGGTGGAAGGGGATGCTGGGCAGGGGGTCTGAGCTGGGCCTGCATACAGAGGCCAAGAGACCCTCCCAGCCAGCCCCTGCCCCCAGGCTGCACTTGCTCCCGCCAGTTGGGCCCAGAGACAGGCAGGGCCTACTCGGCCAGGGATGCAGCTGCAGCTTCTGCCGCTTTCTTTGAAAACAGAGATTGACAAGGAAGTTCCCCCTCTGAGACCATGGGAGTTAGGATCCCACCTCCACAGCCAGCCACAGGGAAGGCTCTTCAGGGGGTCCACTGAGAACCCAAGCCCAGGGCTGCTTTCTTTTACGCACACCACACACACACACACACACACACACACACACACACACACACACACACAAGCAGACAGTTCACCAGACCAAGAATCAGCCCCTGCTGCTGGGCAAGAGCAGAGGTCAGCTGGGGCCGCATTAGCAAACGATGGCTGGACAGAGTCTTGCTTCCCAACCTTGGTTGACTGAAATAACACACACACACACACGCGCGCGCGCGCACACACACACACACCACTGAGCTGGCCTTCCACTGTGGCCTGGCAGGGAGGCTCCTTACTCAGTGTTGACCAGGGTGCACCATTTTCTAATGCTGGTGTGCCTCGTGATTTTTTTCATGAAAAAAGTGTGCCTTTGCACAAAAAAGGTTGAAAAACACTGTCTTAGACTATTTAAAAAAGATTCTATCCAAAATAAATTGAAGTGAAACCATGTTTAAAAATTCTATACACAATACTTTGAAATATATTGTGCATAGAAAGAATAGTTTGAAATGTTTTACTTCAATTTATTCTGTGTGGATTCTTTTTTTAAATTGTCTTAGGCTATTTAAAAAAAGATTCTATCCAAAATACAAAATACCAGCTGCAGTTATTCACTTAAGAACTGTGGCAAGAAAGGTGGTATAATGGGCTTAGTGACCAAAGTTACAATGGCATTGAAAAAAGTGACTGATGACCATTTTCACACTTAGCGACCGTTGCAGCATCCTCATGGTCACGCGATCAAAATTTTGATGTTTGGCAACAGATTCGTATTTATGATGGTTTCAGTGTTCTGGGGTCATATAATCACCTTTTGACAAAGTCAAATGGGGAAACCAGATTCACTTATGTTACTAACTTATCAGCTGCAGTTATTCACTTAAGAACTGTGGCCAGAAAGGTGGTATAGTGACCAAAGTTACAATGGCATTGAAAAAAGTGACTGATGACCATTTTTCACACTTAGCGATCATTTTCACACTTAGCGACCATTGCAGCATCCTCATGGTCACGTGATCAAAATTTTGATGTTTGGCAACAGTTACAATTTATATTTGTAAATTGTAGTTATGTTGAAATTTAAAAAACATTACAATACTATTTTTGCGTTGTATGAAAATTTTTGTTGTTCCATATAAAATTTTTAATCAACCCCCCCCCCAGTCAAAGGTGTCCCCAATCTGAAAATCTGGTCACCTTAGCTAAGACCCCCATCTCCTGGGAGTCTGACCATCAATCAGAATACATTTCTTACACAGGAATAGGAAGCTCCATAATGGGGCCCAAGAGAGGGTATGACATTCAGGCTCTCTCAGCATCTCTTCCCCTTTTTTCCCTTCAAGACCTTCAAGACATGTGATCCCCCTTTTCCCCAGAACCTCAAACCATGTGGTCCTTTCCATCATTAAAACCATCTTTCCAAGCAGCCATCATGTTTCCAGTGTCTTTCTCCCCACTTGGAACTGAATCCGGAAGGACATTTCTTCCAACAGCATTTAAAAAAAAAGAAATACGTTGTCAGGTCTCATTGCTGCAGCCTACACAAGTTTCAATATTTTGAAAGCATCTTTAAGATTCAGGGATATCCTCTTTAGGGCAAATGCTACACAGGGCATACTCCTGTAATACCAAATACACCTATTAGGAAGAAATATATTTTAGACATAGTGAAACCCCAAATTTATTTGTAGCATTAGCTTTTAGAATCAGCTGATTCAAATTACAATATATTTGCCAGCAAATCTTAATTATGAATTTTAGGTTGGGTTTTTAACACACAGCACAGAGGAACGTAGTCCCTGAATGAATATACCAGAGTGTGTGGTTAAAGTACGTAGTAGAAATGTAAGTTTCATGGTACCTTTCATATTTTTTTTTACTTGTGCTGCTTGATGTAAACAAATCAATAGTATGATGTCGACTTCTTACATATTGAATGGTTTTGGTTTTGGTTTTTTTTTCTGCCTGTCTTCATTTAGCTGTGATCTGCCCATTTTGTGATATATGACTATGAATATTTGGGGAAAATGTATATAACTGAAATAAGAAATGTTAACACTTTTCTGTTTGCCACTGTCATATTTTAACATCTAAATCACAAACATTTTATCATTGTTTCAGACACTATTTTAGTATATTATTATCAAGGAAAGAAAAATACTTAAAATGCAACCCAGTGTACATGCAAATTCTATATGCATGCAAATGTATTAAAAATTATGCATTCCTGCAAAACTTTAAGTGAACAACAAGGGAAGCTGGGAGATAAATGCTTTTTCAGATCAGGAAGCATGGAAGGATGGAAAAAAAGAGCATTTATTTAAATAAAAAACACTGAAAAGTACTAATAATCAGTTTTAATATTTTGAAAAGAATAACTTTATTTCTATTACATGCTTTATGCAGCCCTTATTTACATACACTTTATAGAACTCTATATTCTCTGCCTTTGAATCCAGAATATACTGCTACTGAACTAGACATGCATGAATGGCATTGGAAGGAACACACTATACCTGTGATGGTGAACCTATGGCACGTGTGCCCGAAGTGGCATGCAGAGCCATGTCACCTGGCATATGAGCCATCACTTAATCTTCCAGGTTTCTGGCTCACATGTGCACACGATGATCAGCTGGCCTTTGTGCATGCGGCAGTGCCAGAAACTGGAAGAGCTGGTCTTCCATTTTCTGGTGTAAGCATGCGCACTGGGCAGCTGATTGGTGAGTGCACATGCACACCAGAAACCAGAAGACTTGCTGGCTGGTGCAAAAACAGAAGTTCATTTTCTGGTGAGCACATGTTCCCTGGGCAGCTCCTCTTCATGGTTGTGGTCCAGACGAGCGCTCTCAAAGTACTCCCTTTTTGGTGCCGAAATGGTTCACCATCACTGCACTATACCAACATTTTATTATATTGTATGATGTTCCAGAATTGTTAACATTAAAAAAAAAAACACTGAACGCAATTCAGTCAAGTCTAGACTCAAGTTACAATGAGATTTTTTTGGGGGGGGGACTGTTCTATTAAAATAATCAAAATGTTGACATTCAGTGATTTTTTCATCAATTTGAACTGTTTTCTATTATATCATCCTTTTAAGAGAACTTTTTTATTTTTCTTTAAAAAAAAAACACAAATATGTCATCATTTGTCAATCATTAAGACATTGAAGTACAATTTTTTTTTGTTGTGTGTACCCCTCCCTCCCTCCACCCCCCCACCCCCCTCCTCCTTCCCCCCCCCCGACTTCCCAGAACCCGTACACGGTATGGATTTTTAACTAACACAGTCTAAAATCTATTGAGAAAAAAGAAATAAAGAAATTAATGACATTCTAGATTGACCTTAGCTTCTTCTTACTGAACTGACTTTTAACAGTTTAAATCATTTCTGATCTTAAGCATAGGCTAACTGGAATTTCTTAGTCCCGTATTTATTTTGTATATAGTCAATCCATTTTTTCCAGTCTCGTTTATATCTCTCATTTGAATGATCTTTGAGATATGCCGATATTTTAGCCATTTCAGCTAAGTTTGTTACTTTCAATGTCCATTCTTGGATTGTAGGCAAGTCTTCCTTCTTCCAATATTGCGCCACCAACAGTCTTGCTGCAGTTATCAGGTGCAGAATCAAATTGGTCTCTACCACTGTAAAGTCAGTACATATACCTAGTAAAAATAACTGAGGAATAAACTTTATCCTTCTTTTAAAAACATTTTGCATGACCCACCATATTTTTATCCAAAATGCCTTAACCTTTTGGCAGGTCCACCATATATGATAATATGTAGCATCGAGAGAACCACACCTCCAACATTTAGGCTGTACATTCGGATACATAGAAGCCAACTTTTTAGGATCTAAATGCCATCTATAGAACATCTTGTAAAAATTTTCTCTCAGATTTTGAGCTTGTGTAAATTTCACATTTCTTACCCAGATTCTTTCCCATGTATCCAACATTATTGGTTCCTCAATATTTTGGGCCCATTTTATCATACAATCTTTAACTAATTCTGTTTCCGAATCCATCTGTATTAATACATTATATATCCTCTTTATATGCATTAAGCTTTGATCTCTTATTTGTTTAAACAGATTATCCTCAACTTGAATAAAACCAATTTTTTGATCTATTTTCCACCTAGCCTGTAATTGCCCATACTGGAACCATGTTTGAACTACCTTCTCCTCTTTTAATACCTCTAAAGATTTTAATTGTAATACCCCCCTTTCCGAGGTAAGAAGCTGTCTGTAAGTAATTCTGTCCTGTTTTTGTGCTGTATTCATATTTTCAATTGCGTGTCTAGGAATTGCCCACATGGGTATCTTGTCATTTAATTTATATTGGTATTTCTTCCAAACCCGCAATAAAGCATTTCTTAAAATATGACTTTTAAAGTTCTTATCCAATTTTTTGTTGAATAACAGGTAAGCATGCCAACCAAATACCAGATCGTGTCCCTCAATGTTCAATATTCTATCATTGGTTAAATGAATCCAATCACTAATTACAGATAATGCCACTGCATCATAATATAGTTTTAAATTAGGTAGTTTCAATCCTCCTCTCTCACGTACATCTTGCATTATTTTCATCTTTACCCTCGGCTTCTTTCCTGCCCACACAAATTTGTTGATACCCTTCTGCCATTCTAAAAGGTTCGCATCTTTTTTAAGTATAGGTAACATTTGGAAAAGAAATAAAAATTTTGGTAAAATGTTCATTTTCACTGCCGCTATCCTGCCCAGCAAAGATAAGTGCAATTTCTCCCATTTTTTCATCTCTGTCTGTATGCTATGCCAAAGTGGTTCATAATTATGCTTATATAATTTCCCATTTGAAGTTAAAATGTTAACTCCAAGATATTTAACTTTTTTAACTACCTCACATCCTAGCATCACTCCTAATTCTTCCTTTTGTTTAATATTCATATTTATAGCTAATATTTTGGTTTTTCCTAAGTTTATTTTAAAGCCAGACACTTGACCATATTGATTAATCGTATTCATTAAAACCATACTGGATTCCTGCGGTTGTTCCAATATTATGACCAAATCATCCGCAAAAGCGCGGACTCTATATTCTTGCTGCCTAATCTTGATCCCTTTTAAACCATCCAAGCCCCTTATTTTATTCAACAATACTTCCAAAGTTATAATAAACAATAATGGGGACAAAGGACAACCCTGTCTTGTACCTTTTCCAATTTGAAAAGAGTCTGTTAAACTTCCATTGACTATGATTTGTGCTGTTTGCTGTTGGTATATTGCTTTAATTGACTGTAAAAAATTATCTCCTATCTGCATTTTTTGCAATATCTTCAGCAGAAATTGCCAGTTAACTCGATCAAAGGCCTTCTCAGCATCCAAAAATATAAACGCAGCAGGGATCTGGTTGTTCTTTCCCAAATATTCTAATGCATTAATAATTAATCTGACATTACTTTTCATCTGTCTCCCTTGTATAAAACCTGTTTGGTCCGTATGTATCAATTGTTGAATGACCAACATTAACCTATTTGCTAATATTTTAGTAAAAATTTTATAATCTACATTCAGTAATGAAATGGGTCTATAATTTTTGGGTTGAGTAGTATCTTGATCTTCTTTGGGTATCAAAGATATAAACGCTGTCTTCCAAGATGGAGGGACTTTACCTTCCGTTTGAATCATATTAAATAATTCTCTAAGAGGTTCTACCATTTCTAACTGTAAGTTTTTATAGTAAACCGCTGTCAAGCCATCTGTACCTGGTGCTTTCCCTGACTTTAATTGCTTAATTACCTGCAGGATTTCCCCCGAGGTTATTGGTTGATTCAATTTTTGCCTGTGTTCTTCTCTAACTGAAGGTATTTTCTCCTTGTCTAAATATTTGTCTATGTCTAAACCATTAATTTTATCCCCTTTATACAGTTCTGTAAAAAATTCCCAGAAAGCCTTTTGAATCTCTTCCTGTTGGAACACCTCCTTCCCTCTGTAAATCAGTTTAGATATATTTCGAGTTTTCCTTTTTTTCCTAATCTGATAAGCTAACCATCTGCCAGGTTTGTTTGCATTACAAAAAGTATTGTGTTTTGCATATAATAAATTAGTAGCTACCTGGTCAGAGATCAACATGTCAAATTGAGATTTTAATATGTTAATAGCTTCCTTAACCTTTGTATCGTCTGGTTTCCTTGTTAACTCCAGCTCTTTTCTCTTAATTTCCTCTTCCAGTTCTGTTCGTTTTAACCCTTGCTTATTTCTATGTGTTTTATTTATATTCATCAAAACTCCTCTCATATACGCTTTGCTTGCATCCCATACAAATTCCATAGATGTACCCTTATTCATATTCAAAACAAAATATTCAGATAGTAATTTTTTACAATCATTAATATACTTTTCATATCTAAATAAATTTTCATTCAGTCTCCAAGACCTTCTTGCCTGCACTACCCTTCCCAACTCCATCCAAACTGGGTTATGGTCCGAAAGGACTCTAGCTGCAATCTTTGTTTTCTTGACCCTAGAAAGCAAATCATTAGTGGTTAGAATAAAATCAATCCTTGAAAGGGATTGATGCCTGTCCGAGAAGAAAGTGAAGTCATATTCCTCTGCATTTCTTTCTCGCCAGATATCTCTCAATTCAAAATCATCCATAATGTCAAAGAAAGATTTGGGTAACTTTGCTCGCATCTTGGTATTTAGGCGGGAAATCTTCTTATCTCTCTTAGTGTCTATCACTCCATTCCAGTCACCCAATAGTATACAGGAACTATAGTCCCACTGTACTAATTTAGCATGAAGATTTCTATAGAATCTATCTTGCTGTTGATTGGGAGCATAAATTCCCAAAAGTAATGTCTTTTTCCCTTCTAAGATTAAGTCTAAAGCAATATATCTTCCGAAGGGATCTGCTTCTATTAATTCAGCTTTCATATCTTTTCTTAAGTATACAACTATACCATTCTTCTTTTCCATAGCAGAAGCTGCAAAATGTTGACCAAGTTTTGAGTTGATCAAATATTTTTGATCAGTTGACTTGATATGAGTTTCTTGCAAACAAATTGCATCGTTCTTAAACTGTTTAAGATAATGAAATATTTTCTTCCTCTTCTGTGGAGAGTTCAGTCCGTTGACATTCCATGTTAAAATCTTAGTTGTCATCTTTGGTTGGTTGAAGCATTTTTAGAGCTTCCTGCACGGCCTGTTTAACCTTAGGTCTAGCTCCTCCCACTGCTTCCAGATTTGTTGTTGTAGTTCCTTGATCGATGGCCGATGATTGCTGATGCTGTTGCTTTTTAGCTTGTTTCTCCATACATCTAGTAGTCATGCGGCTAGGTCTTGGTTCCATAGCACCTTGCACTTCTAGAGAAGAGAGATGCTCCATCTTGTCTGGTGGTTGTGTAGTTTGCTGTCTATCCTGTCCTTCTTGTGGTCTTTCTCTAGGTCCAGATGGTGCAGGGTGTCCGGCCTTCAATATATTATAATAAAAATCTCGGGCTTTCCATACAGAGTTGAGGCGGTACCTTTGCTTATCAAATGTAAATATGATGCCGAATGGTGCATCCCATCTATACTGTATCTGACGATTTCTGAGTTCTTCGACCAAAAAAGCGTAGTCTCTTCTGGCTCTTAACATTTGGGGTGGTATCTCTTTCAAAACAGCCAGGTCTTGACCGCCAATTTGAAGCTTAGTGTTATAAGACGCTTGCAGTACCATATTTCTGAACTCTCTTGTAGTAAAATATATAACAATGTCTCGAGGAAGCTGCTTCTGCTTTGCCAGCCAGGAGTTAACGCGGTAAGCTTTGTCAATTTGCCAGCCTTGGTTGGTCCCTGGTCTTCCCATCAGGCGGTCAAAAGCTTCCGATAGGATCTGTTTCAGGTTCTCCTGTTTCTCCTCACGCAGCCCCCTTACTCTTAATGCGAACTCCATTTGTCGGTACTGTATCATAATAATTTCTTTTTCAGCATTTTCCACTTTTTGTTCCACCACCTCTGTTTTCAATGTCAAGTTAGCATTGGCATCATTAAGAACCTCTAGAGTATCTTCCACTCCAGAAATATGTTCTGTTAATACAGTTACAAGACTCAGCATGTCGTCTCTAATTTTATCAACCTTAGCCTCAAATTTCTCATACAACTCCTGTTTAAGTCCTTTTATTTCACTTTTAATTTCTTCTTTCATTTCTTTTATTTCCTCTTTTCTCTCCTCTCTATTATCTCTAAATTTATCTTCCATTTTAATTGTCTGTGCATTAAGAGCCTCGCTTAGATTACTCAGAAAAAATTCTTTCGTTAACACATCCCCAGCAGGGAGCGTAGGAAGCGGAGGCTGCAGCTTTGTGCCAGGCACTGAGGATGTGCCCCTGGAAGTAGAGGGTGACGACTTCAAGTTAATATTTGGTTTTGAGGCCATTTCAAAATTTGTCTGCCTGCAGTTAATAAAACTCTATTGCCTAAATATGCAGCTTTAAGTAAAGAGGCTTTTATTTTGAAGTTTAAGGCTTGGCAAAACTTTCAGTGAGTAAACATTGTAACAAGACCGTTCAACAGATTCATCACCATTTAACTTCCAAATAAGCAAGGTTAATGAAGGAGTAAAATTCTTCTATTGTGAAACCAAAACATATGATAAGCTATCTCTTTTGTTTTGAATTCTTTTGAAGTCTTGTGAGAATTAGCAAAAAGTGTTCGTTATTACCGGAGAAACCAGCCTGCTCGGCGCCATTTTAAAAGCCTCTGAGTAAATAATTTTTCGGAGGAGAAAAAGAAAAGAAGCTAAAATGTTGATAAGCAATTATTGTCCTCGCAGTAAACGGATTCAGCTCGTGATAAGATTAAATCAAACAAAACTTAGAGCAGAGTGGGAGAGACCTACTTTGTCCTGCACAAGGCAGTTTGAAGTTCCCAGCACGGACAGCCGTTCTGCCTTGGGCTAGCCCCCCTTTCCTTGCAAGCACAAAAGCTGCAAAAATCGAAGAGCATTTGCCAGCAAAACAGTTTCTTCTTTCCCTCTTGCCTGAAGGATAAGAAAACCTGATAAGACGTCAGATGGAAGATCCTCTAAACAGGTACGTAGCCAGGAATTCGGAGGCAGCTGATTTTTTGCTGCCCCCACCAGTAAGCTCCTCCCAGGAAGTCCTATTATATCATCCTTTTCTTTCCTTAACTCCCAGCTAGAAAAAAGTACACTCAAAATTCATTGACTAGTATTTTATTCAGCTTCACATCAAAAATTATAAAATATTAAAAAGGATTAAGAAGAACAGAAAGAGTACATAAAATACAAATAAAGAGAGGTAAGGCAGAATATGACTTCAGTCAATGGATACTAAAGGAAATAACATTTAAGAAGTCAGTAAGTACTGTATTAATAGTTTTAGTAATAAAATACTGCTAAGAAATATATTTACTAAATGCTGAACTAATGCTTATTATAATACATTTCAGCAAATCAATAATAACCCAGTAGATTTCATGACAAATTGCTTGGATTTCATAAAATTAACAACAAAACAGGAAATAAATTTGTTCAATCAGTGATCAGGGTAAGAATGCAATTAAGCACTATCCAATCAATGACAATGGTTTAAAAAACCCCTCAGATCCTTCAATTCGTTTCTCTGTATCCAGGTATGTTATTTGTCTGCCAATCTTATTGCTGCTATGTGAAATTTAGCAATATTACACAGCATCTAACAAGAAGAAGGCCATAAAAATAGTTTCGTTTTGTCCTGTTAATGATATCAGTAAAGGAACAATTAGATTTGCTACCTACCCTGGATCAGAGCAGTATAGTAGCAAATATTAGATGTCTCAACAACATATTTGCTGCAAGGACAAGTTCCTTTAAACTTGTGGACTGAATAGTTTGTAGGGTATGATATTAAACTGAGCTCTAAAATGCTCTTTAGTGTGTAGCAGAAACCAATACAACTAGATATCTGTTTGATTTCCATCTGGGATATATTATACAAACTCTAACTTGGGCTAGAATACAGCTAATGCCATTCTGATATTCAGTATTTTAAATCCTTTCTCTAATAATTCTCCTAATCTGAGAATATACCAAGAAGAAGAAGAAGAGTTTCATTTTCAGGTATGCTATTTCTACTCTAGGAGACACACAAAATACACATCTAAGCGCCTGAAGCAGTGTTTGCAAAATTTTATTTATATAGCCTCAAGAGATTTATAATGAGCATTGTAATTGAACACCTTAGAGCATTTGTACTATAATTTTAGCGTGGCTTGTATACACTGTCTGTCCTTTGTTTACCAGTAGCAACCTATTGAGATTGGTGATGTTGAGAGACAGTGATTGGTTCAAAATCACTCAATGAGTTCTGTGGTTGAATAAGGAACTAACTCTGGATCAGATTTTGGCATGCTGGGTGAGTTGAAAGAGTCCATGGTCTGCACATTGCCCAGCTTGCCATAAAACGTATATTGTAATCCACAATATATTTGGATTACACACTAATATAAAACAATACAGATCCCTTTATGGTTTATGGTTTAACACAATATATGAACTCAATCTGTATTTGACAATGTTAATATATCCTAAGCCTTTTAAGAAGACTTGCCATGGGGTTAAAAAAGGATCAGTTTAAAACTGTATATTCTTCCTCTAAAGTACATAATATCAAACAAACATGAAACTTTTAATAACATTCCAGTGAAATATTAATGTCACATTAATTTCAATTAATTCACCATGGCTAAATTAAATTTTGTAAGTACATCTTCAAAAATTTTCTTTGTTGAATATAAAGTGTATGCCTCTTGGGTCAGCTTCTGAATTATTAATGCACATTTTATTTAGAGTTTCAGCCAAGGCTTCAGGTCCACATAGGAAAACACCAACCCTGGAACTGAAGATATAAAGCGAAAAGCAGATATTTAGGTCCCAAATATACTACATAATATAAGTAGGGATATTGAACAGGAAATTGAACTTGGGCATTATAATCTGCCCAATCTTATGTTTATCAAAATTCTCATAAGGTAAGTTCACCCTTTAACACTGGTAGCAACATTCTCAGGTTGTGTCAGGTGCAAGGAATGACACTGAACAGCAAGTTTATCGCTACTTGCTTAATTATAACAATCTCTCCAGACTCACTACTGAACAAGTGGATAAGTACTCCAAGATTTTTTTTTGTGGTGGTGGTGGGGGGGGGGGGGCTTTGCTTTCCATTGCTTCTTCTCTTCAGTGATTTCAGGCTAGCCAGTCTCTTAACTCCTTCCCCCACTTCTATAGGAGAAGGACTGGCAAAGTCAGGGGAGGAGTAAAAAGAAGGTCAGCCTCAAATTGTTATGTAACCACAAACTAAGTCCACCCCCCCTTCAATTACCACTACCTTTATCTAACTATAATCGGGTGCTGAGCTTAGTTGAAAAGATACCTGTGCATAGGCTTTTAGCTATAAGTAAGTTAAATTGAACCTTAATGCATGAATTTGATCTTTCACACCTGTCAACTTCAACTGCAGATCCCATCATAGGTTTGGCACAAAGTCCAAAGTGGCAAAAATCAACAGGAACCAGCACTTATTAAACCAATGAAACAAAAGTAATTATATACTAATATAATAAAATTTAATAATTGCACAAGAAACCTACTTTGGATGTTGGCCTGCAATTGTTTTGAACTCATTTTCCCAATTTGGTCTTCCATATTGAGTTTTCTGCTTCAAACCTGTAATCACATCTTTCTCCTCATCATGATGCATTGTAAAATGAGTTGCCTAGAAAATTAAAAGCAAGAAATAGCCTTATTAGCAGATTGTTAGGTAACTTTTTGTAAGAAACTAGAAGATTGTTAGGAAAGTCTTTGTCTTTTCCAGTTGTAATTTCTAGCCAGCACAATCGACATAAGTTGAAATCCAATACAACCTGAATGAAATAGATTGGGAAATATAAGCAGAGTTACTGTATTGATATAAAAAAGAGAGGGAGGGAGAGATTGGTTCCAAATGATAGCCTCCAAATAAACCAATAGCATCCAACAAAGAAAAATATAACACAAATCCAACAAATATGTATTGTATATGTTGGAGGAAAAACTAAGGAAGAGGCCTCTCAATATTTCCTGATGGCTTGCCCTAATGTGAGTATAGTGTCCTGTTTCTTGAGGCTAAGAATGCATGATGTCATTTTTGATCTAACTATTGCAAACAACCCAATTTTCCTTGCATTGCATCAAAAAACAGTATTGTCTTACTTCTGGTGGAACAAACAGCATTTATCAGTCTTTTGTAGTACTTCATTTAATTGTTGGCAAATGACTTTTTGCCACTTGGCTACTGTGCATTGTGGTAGTAATGCCCACTCCCTTTTACCATTTTGTCCTGGTCAATTCTGAAGTTACCATTCCCTGATGGGTTTTGAACCTCTGTGTTTTTTTCTTTTTCTTTGATGCAGTGAAAGGCTGTTTTGTTTAAATAGGCTCATCAGCACAAACCCAAGACCATTTTTGTTGAAATGGTGGACTTTCTACTTTTTCACTGAGTGAAATTGATAAAAATTCCACTAGAGCGCAAATGACAAGAAGAATGATAAAGCCTGTCCCTTCCTACTCTGATCGATCAGTGGATGCACTCAGAGGTGGTATTTAGCCAGTTCTGACAAGTTCTGGAGAACTGGTAGTGGAAATTTTGAATAGTTCACAGAACCGGCAAATAGCTGGCCTTGCCCCTGCTGCCTCCCAGCTGATCTTCTTTTGTTGCCCTGAGTAGAAGAATGGAGCTGGAAAGCAAGTTAGTGGAGTATGGAGGGAATGGGGATTTTGCAATATCCTTCCCCTGCCATGCCCACAAAGCCACGCCATTCCCACAAAGCCATGTCACACCTTCAAAACCACACCCACAGAATCAGTAGTAAAAAAAATTGAATCCTACCACTGGATGCACTGGATAGGAAAGTGTTGAATATGAAGGAGTATCAAGCAAGCAAGGCTCTCCCAAAAGATCCACCAACATGAAATGAAACTAATTGGTGCTTATTTTCTGAGATGGATGAGAGGGATAAAACACCAGGGCAGTGCACTAATCAAATAAACTATTGCTAGACAAATATCTGGTTGCCTTGGTTGCCAAATCTGAAGAGCAATTTCTTAAGCTGATTTTAATTCTATCCAGCACAGAAAACAAGCATCTTAAAACTCCTGATTCAGAAGATCCCTTAGCATGCAATGAATATTTACTGAACTACAGTCATCTTCATGGAGATAATTTTCATTCTACCATATATTACCCCAACAGTAATTTCATAAATAACCTAAATAAATAAATACATTTATTTATTTTTTTATATTTCTAAACCACTCATCTTCCTCAAAGAGACCATTTAAATCACAACCACAGGGACTTAATTGCATATAATCAACATGCAGTATGTAGTTTATTCATTTCTAATTTAGATGGTATATGAAGGAAAGAGAAGAAAGAGAAGGAAACCTTGAAAAAAAACTATATATTTTTGTATCCTAACACATGTACACACAAAACACTTGTTTTCACAGATATTATCAGAGTATGAATGTTCATAGACTGGAATAGACATGGCAACAGGTCAGCCAATGGGGACTGTTTGGAAACTGAAATACAGTATTTGTTTGTATGGGACCATAAGAAGCAGTTTGGAGTCTGGGCATGGCTTTGACTTGCTGAACTGTATATAAGAGTTGGTTTGGCCTCTGTAACTTTGCAGCATCTATACAATATATGAGGCCTCTATATCTCTCTATTCTGTTAATAACTTGCTTCTATGAACATTGCTTCTGTGTTCCTGATTTTGTATGCTGACCTCTGCTGTATGGTATTGTATATAAAGAAATTTCTTATGTAATTGAATCCTGCTGAAGTTCATTTGCTTGTGTGCTGGTCAGATCTACTGTACAAACTCTGACAGGTTCTGGGCCAAGAGCACACAGTAAGACTGAATTGTAATTAAGTTGAAGGACTGCCTGTGTTATAGTAAAAGAGAACAAGGCAGAGAAAGATTGCAGGATAGTTGTTGAATTCAGGGAGAACTCTCTGCCTCATTTGAGGCAGAAGAATTATATTATTTGGGCTGCAAAGATGGAGTGTTTCCTGCAGGCTAAGGAACTCTGGGATAGTATTGTTAATCCACCCCAGGCACCATTGGTACCAGCTGACCAGAGGCAGCATGATAAGGCACTGGCCTACATCATCTTGAGTTTAGAAGATGAACAATTTTTGAATGTGGATGACTTGAAGACTGCAAAGGTTGAGGTTTGGCTGAAATTGAAAAGTGTTCATGTGAGTGCATCAGCATGTAATATTGTGCAATTATCGAGAAAATTATACAGAACCTGGCTTGAACCACATGATTCTGTGGAGCAGCATTTATTGCACATGCAGACTTTATTCATTGAGCTGGATCAGCGTGGGATGCAGATTCCTGAATCTCAAAAGGTGCTGTTGGTGTTAAACAGTCTTGATGAAATGTGGGATTGTTTCAGCTGTTTTTGAGTGCAAATCAACCAGCAGCACCACCAGCATCATCAACACCACCAGCACCAGCAGGTGAACCAGCACCAGCACTACCAGTGCCAGTACCAGCATCACCAGCACCAGCAGCACCACCAAGACCAGCACAAACACTTCCACCACTTGAAGTCAGAGAAAGCAGCAAGTCCATCCCTTCCACTGAAAGTCTTTAAAAACTTCCTGACTGCTGGAGTTTGCAGCAATACAGACACTTCAAGGAAAAGGATGATAGACTGGCAGTGCCCGACAAAATGTTAAGTTGTGAGTACTATGTGAAACATGGGTTCTCATTAGAGAAAGGTTTTCATGTTTCCAGAGAATGGAAAAATTTCCAGGTTGAGGCAGCAGGGACAAATAAGGAGAATCAGCAATCATCTCTCAGAAAAAAAATTGAAGGAACATTTTCAATCAAAATCACACACCATTTGTAGAGAGAATATTAAACAACGGGAGAAGGATGCTTTAACCAAATCCATAGATAAGTCAACTGGCAAACATTTATCCAGTACTAGGACAATATTGTTTACAGTTTACAATCTGGCACAAAGATGTAAACCATTCTCAGACACTGAAGGGCAGGTTGATTTGCTAACTGCAATTGGAGTAGATCTGGGAGTAGGCTTGAATTCACAGAGATCCACAGTGAAAATAGTTGAATTCATTGCAAATGAAATTAAAAACACTGTGTTTGCCAGCATTATTGCAAAGAATCTGAAAGTGTGTTTGATTATTGATGAAGCTTCAATGCTATCAATGTGTTGGTTTTTGTTAAAATTGAGGATTTAGAATGCCCAGCAACCATTTTTGTTGAGCTGCTGGAATTGGAGAAACAAGATGCGGAGACCATATGTTCTGCAGCAATGGGAAGCTTACATAAAGTTGCGTTGACCACCGAATATCTGTGGAAGCATTTAATAGCATTCTGCTCCAATGGTGCCAGCATTATGCTTGGGAAAAATTCTGGGGTAAGCACCAGAATAGCTAAAGACTTCCCAAACATTGTAATCTGGCACTGCTTGAACCATCACCTCCAACTTGTGCTGGATGACTCCATAAAAGACATCAAACAACTGAACCACTTCAAAATATTCTTTGACAAGATGCACACCACTTTCCATAAATCCTGCAAGAGGCAGACAGAACTTTTCCAAATTTCTGAACAAATGGGCATTTAAATCGTGAAGATTGGCAGAGTTTTGGAACCAAGATTGACTGCTTGTAGTTTAAGGTTAACCATAGCTGTGTAGCGTGCTTATCCAGCACTACATCAATATTTTTCTGGGCAATGAAAAAATTCCAGGCATGGCTGCCCTTTTTGAAAATTTAAATTTTTTGAGTGATTTGACCATCATGATTGATATTCTAAATGAGATTTCGCTTATGTCAAATGCACTGCAGGGGAGAAACACAGATATCATCAAGGCCCAAAAATTGGTATTGAGATCAATTAAAGCATTTGAAATGCTTAGACAGGGAAAAGGCCCATATGAATAAAAGGTTAATGGAATGATAGCTTCAGAAGCCTTCCAAAACATAAAATTAGTTCAAAATCAACTATTTGTTGCCCTTCCTTGTGAAAAACTTTTGGCAAGCACCATCACCAATTTGAAGAAAAGGCTGATGGATTGTGAACATCTAAAAACAACTAGCAAATTGCCAGACGCAAACAAATTACAATTTCTCACATATTTGGAGCCGGATTACTGGAACATTGAAGATGTAGTCATTCCATGGGCAGAAGCAGAGGCAGGATTGATTGAATTTGGCAAAATGTTTAATTATGAAATTGATTTGAATGACTATAGAGATTTTTTGGAAAATGTACTCAAAGATCCAAAGAACTACAAAATTCCTGACAGTATCAAAAAAGCTGGAGATATTGTCAGGACAATTGCTGTTAGTTCAGTAAAAGCAGAAAGGGGGTTCTCAAAAATGAACCACATATATTCAGAACAAAGAACCCGCCTAACTGTTCCAAACATTAGTAATCTGATGACAATAAGCATTATGGGCATGCCTGTTAAAAGATGGGACCCAATTCCTTCAGTCAAAAAGTGGCTCTGAGCACATCATCACATGGCTGATGATCCATGAGTGAAGAGCAAGAGAAGTGCAACTGAAGAGTCTGGAAACGAAAGAACAATCTGGAGACATCTTCAACCACAAAACCAATAACACAAGTAAGTACTTGAGTGAATCTTTTTCGTTGTGTTATTCTTATGTAAGATGTAAGTGCATGCAATTAAAGTCTTCCTTCCTTTTTTAAATTTTATTTTTATTTTTTATTTTCAAAACAAACACAACATCCTTCTTTACATGCCATAGAAAGTATATCAGTTGGTTACAAAAAGACTTTCGTGCATCTCTTCCAAAGTCAACAAACATAATTCATATTAACTCAAGTATTTTAACAGATATTTATACATGTTACCATCGTCGTATCTCCATTTTCATTTGACTATAATTGTTTAAACATCCTTCATCATAAAATATATCAAGATTTAATACATAACCACATACTGGCCTTTCATTTACTATTTCTAAAATCCTCCACTAACACTGAATCCTTACGTCCTATTCTAGCTAAACATCCATAATATTTAATAACAAAATTTTCTAATCCTCCTTTCCAAATCACTGTTTAGAATTTACATCCAGTTTCCTTATGTTGTACCCATATCTATATATACGTTATTATCCTTATCCCTCCTTTATTTAACTATAGCCTGTATCATAACATTTCCCCCCTAATAATCAAAACTTTAACTGTATCTAACTTAATTCTTTTTTTATTAACCTTTATATATAATCCAAAGGGATTTCTAATCTTCCTTTCATGGGTACCATCCAATATTCATATCCAATTATACTCATCATGACACTACACATTGTATACATTAGTAACATTACCAATTATTTATTTAAACTATATCTATTGTCAATAAATTTCACCAAATTATACTCTTCCATCTATCAACTATCTTTCCAATAGCAAAACAGTCTCATATCTTCTGCCATTTGTGGTGTCAGTCCTCTAATCATCTCCTTAATCAACTTTGTATGGACTCCTCTTAGCAACTCCTTGCTTATAAGATCTCTCATGTAATCTTGATGCCCTTCTTCTGTTTCCTTAATCAGCTTATCTTTGATTGTCAGTAGTGTTATCAATGATATTGCTAATAAAATTTCTCTCTTTAAATCCATACATTCTTTTGTTTTTTCTTCTTCTGTATCTTGCCATCTGGGATAAATCTCCCCTCCATTTAATTCCTCTTTCAGTATTCCACTCTTTCCATTTTCAGAAACAAACCAATCACCATAAATATCAGCAAATTTAATTTCTTTATATTCATTTTCCACTTCGATTTTTTGGGTTTTAACCACCATGTTTTCCACTTGATAAACAACCTCAACTACTTCATCATATTTTGCTGTTAGATGCTCTAAGTCTTCCAGCTTCTTCTCTATCCTCTCATATGTATTTGATAATTTCTGTATTTCTGAGAATATCTTTCACAAGCTTAAGGTTTTTTTCTGTTGTTGAAATTGTGCCATTATCTCCAGCTAACAAACACAGCTGCTCTAGCTTGGAAGGTTAATAAGATTAAGCATAGATTCACAATAATGTTTTGTTTTCACTTTTCTCTGGTTAAAGATATACTTCAAAGGGACATCTGTATGCTTTCCTTCTTATCACTCTCTATAACCAAGCAGTGAGTCCTTGTAGTACCAAGCCAAAATAATCAGTGAGAAAAATAAGAGTGTTTCGTTTCCAATACACAAACCTTCCAGCCTCTGAGTAGCAGTGTTATTGTTGCAAATTTCCTTGTTTCTTTTTGTATCTTTTTTGTATTTCAAGTTAAAAAGGAGTCCGATTTTTGAATGAGTTAGGAGAACACCCACAGTAATGAAAGAGGAAAATTTTAGTCCATAGGTTACAGAGAATAATTAAAGAAAAAAAGTAGAAGAAAACTTAATCCATTTGTTTTAAAAGACTTGCATAAATTCCATTCATGAAGATAGCATTTAAAAAGTAAGATAACCCACTGTCCAAAACCATTCCAAATTTAATTCCATCACTTAATTCTTCTGTTCTCCAATCTAAATTAATTTTAAGTTTTTTATAGGCAGTCTCTTTTTAAAATGGTAAAAGTTCCTCACCAGCTGGAAACATTTTCTCTTTCCATATCCTTCCATTTTTGGAGCTGCCCTGACTTCATCAGCCTTGGCTGAATTTTTTGTTGCCGGTTTGAAGAACTTCTCTTGCATCGACCAGGGATTTTGCAATGTCCCTGAGGTCAGCAAGACATATTCTTCCTGTTCACCATCTCTGCGGGACAGTTTAGGTTTGACTGCACCACGCAGCGGCAAAAGTATCGGCTGCAGTCTTGGACCATCGAGACCGCACCTCTGTATCATTGCGATGTTGGCTCCTCCTCTCCTAAAGTCTTCCTTTCTGTGTCTCTTCTTTGTGCAGGCCATTCATTGGAGCAAGATGTTCAGGTGGTGGTGTTGAAGAATAATCATCAGAATAATCATCTTTCCTCTGTAAGTTGTATTGTTTTGTGTTCTTGTTTCATCCTTATGCAGTGCATGCAATTGAAGATTTCCTTTCTGTGTCTCTTCTTTGTGCAGGCCATTCATTGGAGTAAGTTGGTCAGGTGGTGGTGTTGAAGACCAGCAGGATAATCATCTTTCCTCTGTAAGTAGCTGTTTTATTGTTTTGTGTATTTATTTTATTCTTATTTTAGTAGTAAGTGCACAAAATAATACATTTACTTTTTTATATCTTCTTAGATCATTCGTTGGGGCAAAAAATTCAGTGACATCAACTTAACTTCTCCCACCCATCACATAACTGCCAAGCGACTCCCACCCAGTCACATGACTGTTAAGGCACTCCAACCAGGTCACATGACTGCCAAGCGACTCCAAGCCAGTCACATGACCATCAAGCCATGCCCACAAAATAGGCCACACCCACAGAATAGGTAGTAATTTTTTTCAAACCCACCACTGATCCAGTCCCGCCATCCAGATCCCAGTGCATAGGGGATATGCAGTGATTGCCTGCCTTTCTTAAAGATCCAATTGCTCTGATTCAATAGTTACCTGAGATTCATCCCAGCCAGTAAGATAGATGTTGTAACTGAGAAAATCTGTCTGATCCTTTTCTTGCATTTGAGCCTCCGCTGATTGTAAGAGATCAGCAAACCATTCAAAGGCATGGGTATCTCGGCAGAGCCAATAAAAATAGATCTGAGGGAATAAAATTGAACATGTTCATATTAGATCCTCTTTAGTTAGATGACTTTGTTCACTTTCTCATTCAGGATAACAGAAACCTCAATACACACCTGGCAAACACAGCTATTTTCTTCCAGGTTCAACTGTACTAAGCTCATGTTTTTACTTTCAAGATAGTACTATGCTCATGTTTTAAAAGCCAGTCCAATGCTTTTCCAAAAGAACACTAAACTCTTACTTACAGTAAGCTTGAATACCTGATAAGTGTCAGACATCACTCAGGCAGATGTTCAGTCTCACCAAGCCAAAATAGGAAGTTTCTGTTATCTGGGTCTTGCTGATTTTCTCACCTCTGAAGCAGTGGTGGGATTCAAAAAAATTTACTACCAGTTTGGTGGGTGCAGTATTGGCTTGGTGGGCATAGCTTGGTGGGCGTGGCAGGGGAAGGATACTGTAAAATCTCCATTCCCTCCCCACTCCAGGGGAAGGTTACTGCAAAATCCCCATTTCCTCCTGATCAGTTGGGATTTCTGAGAGAGAGAATAGATGGGGGTGGGGCCAGTGAGAGATGGTATTTACCAGTTCTCTGAATTACTCAAAATTTCCATTACCGGTTCTCCAGAACTGGTCAAAACCTACTGAATACGACCTCAGGTCTGGAAGAATTGCTGTTTTTCTGTGGCTTCTATCAACAAGGGTATTGTGTGATGATATTCTTTTCACTATTCTTTTATTATTATTTCTGACTCACTAGAAATGTCTGTGACTGGCCAATAAGACTCACATGCAGTTTCAATTTGCATGTTATCATTTGTGTAGTATCGTGTTTAACTTAATTCCCTTGGGAAAGTGTCATTTTCTCTGCTCCATTCCAACTTTAGAAGTTTGTTGCTATTATGCATAGAGTAACAGGAGCCAAGCAAATGCCAATTGCTAACTGCATCAGCAACCAAATGGCCAGTGAGGAATGTCTATTTTTTCATAGAAAATTGTGTTAGAAAAAGGGAGAAATGCTGTTTTAAAATTAGGAAGAAAATGATATTAGCTGAGGATAAAACAAAAGAAATATAATATGATGCATACATACATACATACATACATACATACATACATACATACATACATACATACATATATATATATATATATATATATATATATCCATATATATCCATATATATCCATATATATCCATATACATACACACACACATACACACACACACACACAAACACACATATATACATACACACACATACATACATACACACACATCATATTATAATGTAAATCTTTCTTTTTCAACTTGGCCATATTAATTGGAAATTGTAAAGTCCAAGACATCTGAAAAAGATGGGGAAGGGTGGGGAAAGTTGGATGTGAAATACTAGTATTGTGCATTGACATACTCATGAATAAATCACAGCTGGGCATATATTGCTCCCCATTTTTATATGCTCTTGAATGTTAGAAAACAAATGCTGAATGCTCAGGAACAGATTGTGGACATACCTTTTTGAGTCTTAGGTCCATGGCATTATTGCAGTACTTATACCACACAGATTTGAGAATTGATGCAAAAGGGGTAACCCCTATGCCAGCACCAACAAGCATCACTGTTTCATAACTGAACACATCTTCACTAGCAGTACCAAAGGGACCATCTACAGCTATCCTAGAATGGGAAGATAAGGTTTCAGATTTTATTGTTTGATTGAAAGTTTATAGTATAATTTATTGTTACTGAGTCATACTGTAGTAATTTACCACCAGGCTGAAGCCAACCTTATTCTATTTAGGGACTATTCCATATTTTGAAGAATTTATTTTAATTGTGATCAGAGCCCATAATAATAAAGCAAAGATAGTACCAATAATAGGCACCTTGAGTGCAATCACAAAACTTCTGGACCACCACTTGAACACATTGGCAATGACAAAATCATTATCAATCAGATGCAAAAGGTAGCTTTATTTGGAACAGCTTATATCCTGCAATGAAACCTTTAAGACCATCAAACAATGACATATGTCTACCCCAGGCAGCTTTACTGCAACAGCTTATACCCACAATTAATTAATTAATTAATTCAACAATATCTGCCTATCCCAGGTCCTTGATAGGTAGATAAA
Organism: Thamnophis sirtalis; assembly: GCF_051295495.1. Classification (NCBI taxonomy): domain Eukaryota; kingdom Metazoa; phylum Chordata; class Lepidosauria; order Squamata; family Natricidae; genus Thamnophis; species Thamnophis sirtalis. Next base: position 62,890,752 of record NW_028261388.1, read on the forward strand.
AGTGCCAAACCCAGTCTAAACATCTGGCTAACTGTGCAACAAGCCATAAAAATAATTGTAATGGACTCTAGTTTGAGCTCACAGTGCTGATAAACTCACAACTCACTTTGCGTCATGGAATATCTGATCTTTCACAATACAATTAAGCTATTTAAGATTTTTTCCATTTTGATAGTAGTGAATAGCACTGAGAGGGTTCAAACTTAATTTTATCATTGACACTTTATAACAAGATATTTCATAGAAAATATAATTACTAATATGATGAATACATACTTAGGAAGTTTCCAAGCTTCTTGGAGTTGTTCTTTGTCACAGCCACAAGCTTTAAACAAACCTTCTGTCCAGTCCCCTACAACACGTATATGAATGCTGAAATAATCTTCTTCAGGGGCAGAAGTCAGTGTGAAAGGATGCCATTCCAGTACAGATACTTCAGGACATTTGACAAAAATGTACTGTCCAACTTCCATCTTGAAGCCTTTCTTTTTCATCTGGAGCTCAAAGGTTTGGAAAGGATGTGTGACAACCTGACACAAGAAATAAAATTCTCAGAATGCCATAGGAAATAAGTTTGTCCTAAGTTAACACAAGTTTGATAAAGGAAGCAACAAAAGGTAGTCCAATATTTATTTAGAATTTGAATTTCATTCAAATTTGAATATTTTGAATATTGTGAACTGTTAAATATATTAATGCTGGAAAGACAGTTCCAAATGAATATGTTAAATACTTTGATGATTAATTTGGAAATTTCTTCCCAGGATTGGGTCTCATTATTGTAGGTATCTATGTCTGTAGGTAACACTGATGATGAGGCAACCACAAAATGACTAACATTTTGAGTAGCATAAGACATGTAAGATATCTTTATGACTCTTATCGAGAGGTGGGCTGCATATACTTTTAACAGCTAGTTTGTCGAAAATGTGAGAGAGAGCGCACACCTGCTTCACATACGTAGGCTACACACACATGCCTTCTGCACTTGTGCGCAACACCTAAAACAGGGCTTTTTCTATGAGGGCGGCTTCTTGCACATCTGCTAGGTCAGCCACAGTTAGTAGAATGGAAGAGGCATGCAAATCAGCTTGGCTGCGGGGCAGGGCAGGACAGCTGGAAAATGAGATATCTAGGACCAAATAGTGTCCTGGTGGATCAGCGGGATCAACCAGTGCTCAGAACTACCGGTTTGGGTAAACCAGTCCAAACTGGCAGCAGCCCACCACTGCTCTTACCTTTGTAATAACTACTTTTTGCTGTGAGCGCCAAAACCTCACTAGTCTCTCGCAAATATACAGAACCATAGGGCCAATGATCCATTTCCATGTCTGCCAAGATAATGAGTAAAAGGAGAATGAAGAATTGTTTAACTTTTCTTAATAAATATTCACACATGACACTATTCGATTTCATCTAACATGGTTCAACTGAAACAATGATTTTCAAATTACAGTGGCTGTGCATACATGCTAAACTAAAATTAATCACTTTATGATTTAACACGAGATGTGAACTCTCTCTCTTAAATAGAAAGACAGCTGCTTTGTATATACCAGAATTTGTTTCAGTTGTGAAATCAGACATTAGCCTCTTGCACAGAGAAGAAGTTTGTTGTTTGCAAAAGCTTATGGTTATTGGTTAATAGGAAGTTGCATCTTTCACAAATCTTTAATTTCAGAAGTCTTGCTGTTAAGAGAGATGTTGTCCTTTGTCTGAAACTACTCTTGAACATATGAATGAAAAGATGTTTGCATCAAATATTTATAACAATGTTCTTATAAGTTATGATTGAACCCTCAAATGTTTTCTCTAACTTTCCTTTCTTTCAGCAAACTCTAACATTAACATTAAAAATTCAGCAGTCTTTACAGTTGTGTAGTTTTTTTAACAAGGAAGCAAGAGATCATACCATGGGAGGATTTCCAGCAAACTCTGGTTTAGGACATGAAGACATTTTCCCCCAGGCTGTGAAATTTTTGGCACACACTTCTGGCTTATGCAACAAAAAGCTTTCAGGGGTCTGCCCACGTACAATTCTTCTGCAAATAACAACAAGCATTTGGAGCAATTATACTGATCCATTGTAAAAACATCCGCTAATCCAATTACATATATCTTCAAGTTCAGTGTTAAAAAGCAAAACGTTATGGAAAAAGTCCATTCATATTAGCTGTTTCAGGAGTTCATATTCCATTATTTTGAATTATAACGACATCAGCCCCAGACTGCATGACCAGTTGGGAACTATAGCCTAAAGCATGGGCTCCCAAACTTCTGGGCACCAGGGACCAGTTCTGTGAAGAAAGGTTTTTCTGTGGACTGTAGTTTCGCATGTTACCTGCATTACCTGCAAAGATGCAGCTTTGCTTGTTTGCACAACCCAGTTTCTGGATTCCCCAGACCGGTACCAGTCCATGGACCAGGGGTTGGGGACCTTTGGTCTAAAGACATCAGCAGAGGTGGTATTCAGCTGGTTCAGGTGAACCAGCAGTGGAAATTTTAACTGGTTCGCCGAACCGGCAAATACTACCTCTGGCTGGCTCCCCCCCCCCACCTGCCTGGTTGCCTGGTCACCGCTCTCCCCACCTGCCCCACCCAGTCACTCTTTACCTTCCCAGTGGCATAGCACACTCTGTGTGGCACTCATTTGAGCATGCGCACAATCTCTGCTCTGCGGCTGTTGCCTACCTAAGCTGCCTTCCCATGCAATGCCTGCACCCCAGCTGAGCTGCCTCCTCCTGCCTACAGGTAAACCTGCCAGTCATGCTATCCCCCTGTCCACAGAGCTGGCTGTGCCCCCCCCATCCCCACGCTCACGTAGCTGGCAAAGCCACCAATGCAGTTCCATTCCAGGCCATGCTGGCTGTGGCCTAGCTTGCTTCTCCCCCATCCCCGGGCTTGCCTTGCTGGTGAAGCTGCCTTGGTTCTATCCCAGGCACGACTAGCTAACTAACCCGCCAGCCCCCCAGCCTCCAGCTTACCTTCACACGCGACTTCCAAATCTTGAGCACTGTGCTGCGACAGACACTCTCGCTTTCCCAGCAAGAGAGCAGTGGAGAGAAAACAAGTCACCAAAGAACACATGGAGTGGCTCCATTTACTCTCTGGGTCAGCGGATGCTTTTTCTTTCCACCACTCCCTTACTGGGAGAGTGAGAGTTTCTTTTGCAGCACAGCGTTTTGGGTCCTGTAAATCCCTTCTGGAAAGCCAGGCAGAGAGAAGCAGCTACTTACAGGTCCCAAAGCGCTGTGCTGCAAAAGACGCTCTCCCTCTCTCAGCAAGAGCAGAGGTGGAGAGAAGAATCAGCCATTGACCTGGAGAGCACATGTAGTCACTCCACGTGTTCTCCATCAACTTGTTTTCTTTCCACCATTCTCTTGATGGAAGAGCGAGAGCATCTTTCGCAGCATAGTGCTTTGGGTCCCATAGGGAAAGCGCTGCGCCAGAGAGAAGCAGCATTCAGCCTGGCTGCTTCTCCCTGAAGTAGCAGAAAAAGAATATCCGGGGGTAAGTAAGGATATATGGAAGCAGTCTTGAGAAAGAAATAACTTATTCAGATGAGTGCTAGATAAGGTCTGAAATGCACGAAATCTAGAACTTTGGTTTGAATCTTCAATTATTCTCCCACTGCATCTTTCTGTTAAATAGGTTTGGCATTTTGGTGCCAGGATGCTGGTTTCTTAATAAGTCCAACTTGGTACAGAAAACGTATGGGTTTGACATGGGAGGGAAACAATCTGATATCATATTTTAGGACACATACAGCTACTGACTACTGAGCTCACTGTCAGGGTTCAGTTTTGTTGCATATCTATGTGATAATGGTGCTGTTCAGTTCCTTCAGTACATATGGTACAGTAATTCAAATTCTGTGACATTTTACAATAGCTTAAGTATAACGTGTAGATTTGACTTCATCAGCTGTCTACAGGTTAAAGTAAGACTTGACAGGTAAATCTGTCTTGATTTTTTTAATTGTCTGATTATAATCCTTTCGGTATGAATCTGGGAACAATTCCTATTTAATAATGATGAACTTATTTGGAAGACAGGGTGACAAGCTGTAGTTTTAATTCTTATTTCAAACATTCTAGGAGATGAACTGGCAACATCTTTTTTTTTTTTTTGCATAGCTTCAGCAAATTATCCCTCTTCGCCTTTCAGGAGCCATAAGACCAAATGCTCCCATTAACCTGTTTCTTGGAATAATGCAAAGCTGGCAAATAAACCTGATTATTATTCTATTCCAGAAGAAAATAGAAATGATTTACATTTATATGCCAGCATATTCTTCTTTGTTGCCCCTTAAGACCTGAGAAATGATTTATAAGGAAAACTAAAATGCTGGCACAGATGTTTTACATCTTGAACCTGTTTGCTTCACACAGTATGATGGGCCATTCTATGAACATGTGCCAGCACACAGATAGTCTTGAAATGACACATGTGCCAGAAGCATCCTTATTGTTGCAACAAAAGCCAGTGGGGATCCTTATGGTTAGGAAAATGTTTTGGCAATATTTCGACAGAGTGTTTCAGTATGGCTTATATGTAGAAAGGAAAATGAAAATAGCTAGTTCCATTTATTAGTTTCCTTACTTAAATTCCTAACACCAAAAAATAGTTTTACTGAAGAACAGTAGACAGCTTTAGATACATTTTTTTCCTTTAAGTAAATTGAAATGATGAACTGACCCAAGGAACAAAAGTTTACTATAAAAAGAGCCTTTATTGTGTCCCATTGGAAGGCAGAGGCTATCAGGAAAAAAACAGAGAGGAGTTTATGCCAGGAGAAATGAGAATTAATATACTGATAAGCAGTGATGTGCAGTCACTAGAGGCAGGGGAGGCGGGGCCTCACCAGTCTCCTGAGGAAAAGGAAACAATTTTTAAAATAATTAAAAAGGCCAAGGTAGTTGCTCCCAGACTCCAAGTCACAGTGACTCTGAGTCTGCTTAGTGCTAACTGTAGGAGGAGGCTAGAGAACTATGGGCCTCCTTTGCATAAGGAATTTTTCGCCTTTTAAGAGTTAACCAAGGGTTAAAAAGCGAAAAATTCCTTATGCAAATGAGGCACGTGATTCTCCCGCCGCCTCCTGCAGAGGGCACTTTGTTTAGAGGCTTTTTTTAAACAGTTAAGCAGAGTCATTCACGTGGTGACTCTAGCAGCAACTATCCTAGTTTATATTTTTTAAAGCCATGCCGCCTCAGCGCGCCATAGAGCGAAAGATGTCCTGGTTTGTGGCCGGGCGGCATGCACTTTAAAGTACAAGTGTGCCACCCGGCCACAAACCAGGACATGTTTCGCTGAATGGCAGCCGAGCCGGCCGGCACTCTAAAATGCCAGCATGCCTTCCAGGCCGGCATTCAGTGGGACATGCTGAATGGCCGGCCCAGAAGGCATGCCGACACTTTAAAGTGCATGCTGGCTTGGCCGCCATTCAGTGAAACATGTTTCACTGAATGGCGGCCGAGCCGGCCAGCACTTTAAAGTGCCGGCATGCCTTCCAGGCCGGCCATTCAGCACTCGCACCCAGCGCTCGCACGCCTACCGGACGGCGCCAGGGAGGAGAGAAACCATGCGGGTCCCGTTGCTGATGGTACGGGCTGAGGGTTGGCCAGCTGGGGGTGGCTGCTGTCGAGGCCTCCAGCCTTGCAATCCTGGGCGGGGAAGGCAAAGGTTCACTCCGGAGCTGCGAAAGACCATTGCACTGGGAGGCCTCCGCCCTGGGGATCCCCCGTTTCCTCCCATTCAGATCACCCCCGAACCCAAAGGAGCCTGGGCGGGTTGCATTGCATCGCATTGCATCGCATTGCATCGCATTGCATCGCATTGCATCGCATTGCATCGCATTGCATCGCATTGCATCGCATTGCATCGCATTGCATCGCATTGCATCGCATTGCATCGCATTGCATCGCTTGCATTGCACAGCATAGCATCAAATTGTGCGTTTTGCTCGCCCTTCCAGCGCAGGGGTGCAGGCCAGGGAAGACAGGGTTTGGGGCACGGAGGAGAAAGGGGCAATCTCCCCCTCCATCCATCTGTCCTGCTGCAGAGCTCCTCCCAGGAGAGGGGGAGGTGGTGAGTGCGCTGATCCCTTTTGCAAGACCAGCCCTCCGCCTTCGTGTCCCGTTGGGAAGGGTGGATGGGAGACAAGAAGGGGGCAGGCTGGCCTCGCCGCTTGCATTTCCCCTATTCTCCCCCTCCCAATATAGGTGCAGAGAAAGAGCCAGGCTTCAGAAAGGAAAGGATATTTTTAATAATTTTCTTTGTCTGAATATGATTTCCCCTTGAGGAAAAGGGGAGTTTTAATTCCCCACCAGTAAAAAAAACCATTTAGTCTTTGAAGGGCCCTTGTGTGACATCTGCCTCTGTGTGTGTGTGTGTGTGTGTGCGCGTGTTTGTGTGTGTGTGTGTGTGTGTGTGTGTGTGTGTGTGATATCAGCCTCACCGCACGTCACTGCTGATAAGACAATCTGTTTATAAGATCAACATCTTAGCTGCTGTAGTTTCACAGCAGCAGAAATAAAAGTTAGAATTTACTACTGATGCTTCAGATTTCCAAAGTCCCCAAAACAAGGGAATTTGCTTAAAGTGAGTGTGTGAGGGGGGAGACGGAGATGGAGATGGATGCATTTTCTTCGGGGTGCATTTTGGAGAAGTATCAGGAGAAATGCCAAAAGGGCAATCAGGGATTAAATTCCAAATTATATTGGGTCTTCAGGGGAAGGAGACATGAAGAACTCTCAACTGCATGTTTTTAAAAATCTCATTAAAATGAATGTCTAGAGGCAGCTCTTTAATTCTTAGCTATTTAGCTCAGAAATAACAGAATAACAGAGATGAAAGGAACTTTGGAGATCTTCTAATCCAACCGCCTGCTGAGGCAGGAAAACTGAGGATGCCAAAATCTGAGTAGAGGTCCTGGGAAAGGTGTCAGAATAACAGTATAACACCTAGAAGGGACCTTGTGGGGGGAACCCTATACCCTTTCAGAGAAATGGCTGTCCAGTCTTTTCTTTAAAACTTCTAGTGATTGAGCACCCAGGACTTCTGGAGAGAAGCAGTTCCACTGATTAATTGTTCTCACTGTCAAAAAGTTTCTCCTTAGTTTTAGGTTGCTTCTCTTTGTTCAGCTTCCATCCATTGCTTCCTGTTTTGCCTTCTGCTTCTTTGGAAAATACATTGCCCCCCACTTCTTTGTGACAGCTCCTTAAAAGCCTGCAACACTGTTGGGCAAAGCATGTGAGCCATTTTCTCCTTTCGGTGATCCATGAAAGTACATTTATAGCATGTAGATAATAAATTGAAAAAAGGTGAACATTTTTACAGAACTATAGATATGTTGAGACTGGGTGTGACAAGGAATGGCTGGGAGGGGAGGGGCCAGGCGAGGCAACCCTTGATGTGAGTGACATTGAGTTGGCCACACCCACCCATTCACACACCCACCCAGCCATGCCCATATGACCACCAAGCCCCACCCACAGAACCAGTAGTAAAAAAAATTGAATCCCACCACTGGACATCAGGTTAAAAATGATTCTATTACAGACTTCAGTCATTTACTGTTTTGATAGATCGTCCTAAGAAAGCCCTTTTGATACTGTCTTTAGGCAGTTCTTGAATGTGATATCTGAATAAGTGCAATTACTTACCCAAATCCATGGATGACAAGACCAACAAAAAAAATAACAAAGAGATGATGAGTAAACCAGAATACTTCAAAGTACGATCTGCGAATGGTTTTTGTAGATGATGTGATAATTAATATTAGACACAATGTAATGATAACACCACTGAGGCCAGCCAAAGTCGTAAATGCCACATAGAGGCCACCCATAGGATTCTGGAAAGAAAAAATCATGTTGATATAATCATACCAAACAAATTCATTCTGACAGAATTGCATAACTTCTTTTGCTTTAAAACCAAGCAACTATATCCACAATAAAAGGCATTACATTAGGGTAGCGATGATTATAGGGAAAAATAAAATACTTCTGTATGCATGCGTGAGAAACAATAAACCTCTGATTCCCCCCCCCCCCATCTGCTTACCGAAATTTTTTTTCTGGCAAAGTTCAGGTAAGTTTCACCTGACTGGTCACCCAGATCAGACAGTACACACTTAATGCTTCCATTTTTTTCAGTGCGTGCATCCACCAATCTTTCAACGTTAAATAAATGTGCAATTGTATGGATTGCTAGCAAAAAATAAAAATAAATAAAAAGTGGGATAGATGATATATATTAAATATTAAAGAGATAAATCACTTTTAAAATGCTTTGTTTTTCATATGGAAAGGGGATTTTTTGCTAACTATTTTGAGAACTGAAACATCCTATAAAATATAAAAACAAGTGTACAAGACACATACTTTACAAATACAGGTCGTTTTGTTTCTACTCTTAAGTTGTATACCTAATTATTTTAATTGCATTATTTTTCTCCAGTTATACTGAGGTGGCTTTTAATAATTAATCTATGAATGGTTTTGTGCAAAATTTGAAAAAGTAGATATTTGTTTGGAAATAAATATAAGATAGCACAAGAACTTTGACAGCAAGGTAGAATAAGTGCATTTAATGCTGAAGGAATTTGACAGGACATGAAAAAGATATCTTGCTAGCACATATTCATAATAATGAAAAACTGCTAAAGCCCCAGTAAATTTATATCAAGATATTATGTTCCTTTTCTTTCTATTTTCTTTTAAACAAAAAATTCACAAAACTATTTCTTTTTAATATTTTGTATAGGACTTGATGACCTGAGACGTCTAAAATTAAATATAATTATACAGAATAAACTTCTCTTTCATTCATCCTCTGCATGTTTGACAGTTGCCAGAATTTAAATCTGGATTTCTATACTGTACTAAATCATGGCTTACTTAATCATAATATGTTGACTATGACTGGATTTGTACAGCAGAGAAAACTAAAAGCCATGTTTTATAAACCAGAGTGAACAAGTTCATTCAATATCCAACTGTATTACGGTTTAGCAAATGGACTACACTGATGATGTTAGCTAGTTAGGGTGGTAATGAAACATCTGGAAGAAAACAACTAAGTCAGAAAACACCAAGGACCCCACAACTCAACCCTGAGCTACAAATATTCTCTTCTATCAGTTTAACAAATGTTTTGTTTTCTTTACTTCTCTACTTCTTTACTTCTCATGCCTTTCTAGAAACTTGTTCCTTCAGTATGAGTTTTGTTCACTAAACTGATGAGACTTTGAATAAAATAGAACTTTGAACACTCACCAGTATGTAGTGCAATCATCCAGGCCACCAGTTTGTGAAATGTGAGGTTTCTGTCCAACTGTCTTCTGACACGCACTGAGCAACACTAGAGATTCAAAAGAAAAAGTGAAATACAACAGTACTATTTGTCTCTCCTGGTTCTCTCTTCTGAGTTTGAAGTGCTATCTACCCATTCTTGGGCTGATACTGAACAATACCTCATAAAGTTTGCTGACCCCATTATGCCTCCACTGAATCTGTTTCAGGCCCTATCAAATGAGGAGGCCTTGACTGTGAATGTGCTTTTAGTTATAATCAGCATGGCCATTTTTCTCTTCTAGCTTTAAATTATCATCACCTCCATCTCTTCTTTTTATTCATCTGGGTAGACAATAGAAGTGCTAAAACAATGCCTGCTACAATTATGTTAAGGAGCAATAAATTGAAGTTCAATCTGGACAAGACATATGTGCTGTTAGTGGATGTTTTATATACCAGGGTATATTGTTTCCAATTTGTTCTGGAAAAGTTGTATTCCCTCTGAATCCATTGTTTTATTACAAGGGATCCTATGGCAAAAAGTGATTTGTTGCAGCTTATATTAGAGCTATGGCCTTTACTGTAGCTCTGATATAGCAGTTCATACCCTGATAACTTGATATTTACACTTATTTACAATGTGTTTTATATGAAGCAGCCTTGATATTCAGTTAGCACAGAATATTGCATCGAGAATACTGGCATTATAAAGATATTCTATTGATTTTATTTAATCTTCACACTTAATTTCTCATCACAGGTAAGCTGGTGGTCATAATTGATCAGGATTTTCATCATTTGGGACTAAAAGAGAATTTGACAACTAGACAGATTCTTTGGGTATTAAAAGTTTCTTTACCATGTGGAATGGGATAAAGGAATGATTACCCTTAAGATTAGTTGTTCTGTTTGCTTCCCCTAACTAAAACAAATGAAACAGGATATTTGTACCAATACCCCCTGTGGGGAGGTAAATGAGTAATGAATGTCATGTCTCTGTTTTGGGAGATTGTGTAGAGGTCTACATGACACAGGAAAGGGGTCTACGTGACACAGGAAGGCCAGGTATTTGGGGATGATCGATAAGTTGTCAAAGAGTATAAAAGTCTGTACAGAACTGCCATTTGGGGTTCAGGTTTTGCTCCTGAACCTTTGCGCAAATAAACCTTTCCCTTTGACAAAGAGCTGGCCTTGTCTCATTTTCTGCAACATTTCTGGCACCCCAGAATGGGACAACCAGGCAATCTTTCGCTCCGGACGACTAGGACCCCACGCTGGCAGAAGGATCCGAGCCCCGGGTACCTCAGGCGCCACGAGGCTTCTTGCTTCGGAGGAACGGGGGAGGACACCTTCCACCATCGAGGGAAATCCAAGTCAGCCCAAGGACCCTTTGTGTGAGTAAGGGAAAGGAGAAAATCTGAACAAATCCTGGCCAGGACGAGAGGGAATACAAGACCTGCTGGCAGGCAAGTATAATATAGTGTTGTGTACCTACTCCTCTAGAGAGTAGAAGAGGGTGCCTGATCACCACCCTGGACTCGGGACGTCGATCCTAATGAAGTCCGTGTTAGGTTGTATGGGAGGTTAAACCACTGCAGTTTCCGTTGGTGACTGTCGAGTATCCAGCACCGCGGGTCAGTGGTAGTGTTTTAGAACATGGGAGGAGGAGGTAGTGTCCTGAGAACACCCCTCCAGTGTATGTTGAAGAATTTTAAGAAGGCATATAATGGGGATTATGGGGACCCCCCAGCAACCCAGGCTAATTTAAAAATATTTTGTGAGTCAGAATGGCCCACTTTTGGTGTAGGATGGCCCCCAGAGGGAAGCTTAGTCCATCAAGTTGTAACAAACTCAGGAACTGGCCACCAAATAAACCTTTCCCTTTGACAAAGAGCTGGTCTTGTCTCATTTTCTGCAACAGGACCACAGAATCTGAGAATACCTATCATATTTTAAGACTGAAAGATAAAAACTAACAAGAACTAATAATAAGAAAAAGAGTAGAACAGTGGTGTCAAATTCCATTTCATTGAGGGCCACATCAGGGTTGTGTTTGACTTCAGGAGGCAGGGTTGGGCATGGCCAGGATAGGCATTGTAAGCTCAATGTCACTTGTGTCGGGGGCACTTGTGGTTGCCCTAGTGCTCTGCCAGCAAAAATGGGTTTCTGAGCTCTGCTTTTAGCTGTGATAACCTCCTGCAACCCTCTACCAGCAAAAATGGAGCTTGAGAGGACTTCCAAGCTCCATTTTTCACTGGCAGAGGCACCGCGGGACAGTCCTTCGCTGTTGCCAAGGTGGCCTCATGGGCTAGATCTAAGCAACCCGTGGGCTAAATCCAGCACCCAGTCTTTGAGTTTGACACCCCTCGAGTAAAAGAAAAAAAGAATAAAGAAACAGAGAGAGACAACAGAAGTATAACAAAATAAAAAATAAACAGAAATACAAAAAGAGAATCATACTGCTTGTATTTAAGTCTAAAACTAATTTGTTTATGAATTGTTCAGAAAATCATGACTGAAACAAACCATTAACATGCATGAATAAACCAATTTATGGTTTAGCTTTATGTCTTTATAGTTGATATATCACATTGATTTAGAAAAGCCTGGGGTCAGACCTGCAAGCCATCTTTTCTTTTGGGATTTCAGGCCTGCCACACTTTCTACTGTGGGAAAATGGGAGGGGGGATTATATGGAGTTGGGTGATATGTAGCCAAAATAACATTCTTCAGGAAAGTCAAGGTCATTTTTATCTCTGCATTTGGCTGGATCTGGATGAGAGGAATCTGTCTTTGTGGCAGTGAAAGATTGGACCCTGTGATAAACTTGTGGGTGTTGGGACAAGATTTTGAACTTTCAACTGGGTGGGGAAACCTGGAAGCTTCAAATTCGGGTTTCCCAGATATGCCAACAGGACATCTCTAATAAATTGGAACTTTGAAGGAACACAAGCCTCGGAGTTTTATTTCGTTGGAAGTGGTTTTTTTAGAACCCTGATATTAACCTGAATCTCCCTTAAAATACTTCACCAGCTACCCCGAACCTCGGGGTGCTGTCCGGGGTCCTGAGCCCCAGCCTTGATCTGAACCCAGGCAATGCGAAGACTCAGGGAAGATGGAGGAAGAGAAGAAGTCCATGAGGGGAGCCATAGGTGATGGATCGGTGATTTATGTCAAGACCATCTACTCACCTTCCCAAACCATGGTGGAAGCTGAGGAGGCTACTGAGACAGAATGCCAGTTGGGAGCAAGGAACAAAGAGCCAGCTTCTGGCAAACCTTGCAACTGGACTGGACCATTCAAGGCAAAGCTGTGGGATTCACCTCCCCACAGGAGATGTTGTTGGAACCACAGATGGGTGCGGGATCGGCCTCAACCCACAAGTGGAGAATGCCACAGCAGATGTGAAACAGGCACTCTGGAGAATGGGGATTCCCACCACCGTCATGCAGCCAGTTGCTGGCTGGCCTCCCAGATGAATTTGGACAGCTCCCAGACGAATTTGAAAGCAGATCAGCCCACAGCCCTACAGCTGGAGTGGGGCTAATTGCAGCCCCGGTTAACCCCGGGTTGCAAATGCCCCAACAACCAGGTTGAATGAATCACCTGGCCAGCTGCTGACAAGCCCACAGCAGATCTTTTGGGGGATTCTGACCCCAAATCAGCCACCAACATTTGGGTTGCCGCCAACAAGCCAGATCCCACCAGGATGGGCTTTCTACCCAGGACAAGGATGGGTGCAGTATCAGTGGACACCAGCCCGCATCGAGCAGCCAGTGCCTGCCCAAATTCCCACACAAATCCAGCCGCAAGCCCCACTGATTGCCACGCCTCCCAGATTCTGGACGATGTTTGATGGGACACCTGGAAAGCTAGCCCATTTCCTAATTGAATCTGAGCACATATTGACCAATTCAATTCAATTCAATTCAATAAAATTTGTATGCCGCCCACTCCCTTGGGACTCTGGGCGGCTTACAGACAGATAAAGAAGCATTTAAAAATTTAAAAGTAAAAAAATACAATTGTTAAAATTACACAACATCCATTCAGTCTAAGTGGGGCTGGACATTGATCAACAGCCCCAGGCCTGCCGGAACAGCCAGGTCTTAGTGGCTTTATGGAAGGCCAGGAGAGTGGTAAGGGTCCGGATCTCTACAGGTAGAACATTCCACAGGGCCGGCGCAGCTACAGAGAAGGCCCTCCCCTGGGGGGGCTGCCAGCCAGCATTGTCCGGTCGATGGCACCCGGAGGAGGCCCAACCTGTGAGATCTTGTTGGTCGTTGGGAGGTATGTGGCAGGAGGCAGTCTCTCAGGTAGCCAGGTCCTAAACCATGTAGGGCTTTAAAAGTAACAACTAGCACCTTGAAGCGCGTTCGGAGACCAATAGGGAGCCAGTGCAGCTCGCGGAGGATGGGTGTAACATGGGTGTATCTAGGTACACCCAGTATCACTCGCGCGGCTGCATTCTGGACCAACTGCAGTCTTCGAACACTCTTCAGGGGCAGCCCCAGGTAGAGCATGTTACAGTAATCCAGTCTTGAGGTGACGAGGGCATGAGTGACCATTAGAACCAATATGGGGATCAATACCCTTCTGACCCAGATTTGGTTTCAGCAATATCAGATTAGGTGGATGAGGGGGAGGCATCAGAATTGATAGCTGAGCTCCACAATGAAGCAGCTCCTGAGCTAGACGCCGCCGACAGATTTGTCTAACTGATGAAAATCAGATTTAACAATGTCGCCCATCAAGTGGAGGTGGAAGCGCAAATCGAAGAGTTGAAGCAAGCTGGCTGACCGGTGAA